>NW_006780143.1:179074-260525 GCF_000442215.2 Lipotes vexillifer
GGGGGGGGGGGGGGGCTCACTTTATTATGCCACTTTCTTCTTCAAAATAGAGTAGCTGCCTTAACGTTAAAAAATAAATAAATAAATATTAAATATGTTAAATACCTTTTATGTTACATTCATTTTGACATACTGGCATTTTGTAAGTGAATAAAACTGTGGTAAATCCTGCCAGTAATCTTTGATGAAGGTTTATATTATACATTTATCAAAATAGTTGACCAAACTTTTATTCATTCATCTGTCTGTCTACCTGTCTACCTACCTAACTTCCCATCCACCTGTTTCCTGGACATGATAATAACAGTGTTTGAGAGCAACTCCCCTTTCCCTTCATTCACTGTTGCACAAACTACTAATTTATTGCGGTGGACATAGATCTCCCTCTACTGGTACAAAATGATAATGCCAATCAATGCTATAAAGTTTTTAAGGTTGTTTAAAATGCAGCTATTCCTTTAAGTCATACCCACCATTCCATTGCCTTGTGTAGCATCAGCATAAAAAGTAATCTCACTTTTGAATCTATCTTAAAGGCCACACTTATTTTCTAAAGTCAAATTATCTAAATTTTTATAAATAAAAACAAATTATTAAGTGATTATAACACAAACAAAAACAAGGTAAAGGTGTTTTAGCTTTTCCTCATTCTTGGAAGTAAAAACATTTTGTCTCATTGACATCTTAAACAAAAATTTTTTTTTTCAATTTTTTTTAATTTATTTTTTATACAGCAGGTTCTTATTAGTTATCCATTTTATACCTATTAGTGTATACATGTCAGTCCCAATCTCCCAATTGATCACACCACCACCCCGGCCCCGGCCACTTTTCCCCCTTGGTGTCCATACAGTTGTTCTCTACGTCTGTGTCTCTGTTTCTGCCCTGCAAACCGGTTCATCTGTACCATTTTTCTAGGTTCCACATATATGCGTTAATATACGATATTTGTTTTACTCTTTCTAACTTACTTCACTCTGTATGACAGTCTCTAGATCCATCCACGTCTCTATAAATGACCCAATTTCGTTCCTTTTTATGTCTTAGTAGTATTCCATTCTATATATGTACCACATCTTCTTTATCCATTCGTCTGTTGATGGGCATTTAAGTTGCTTCCATGACCTGGCTATTATAAATAGTGCTGCAATGAACATTGGGGTGCATGTGTTTTTTTTGAATTATGGTTTTCTCTGGGTGTATGGCCAGTAGTGGGATTGCTAGGTCATATGGTAATTCTATTTTTAGTTTTTTAAGGAACCTCCATACTGTTCTCCATAGTGGCTGTATCAATTTATATTCCCAACAATACTGCGAGAGGGTTCCCTTTTCTCCACACCCTCTCCAGCATTTGTTGTTTGTAGATTTTCTGATGATGCCCATTCTAACTAGTGTGAGGTAATACCTCATTGTAGTTTTGATTTGCATTTCTCTAATAATTAGTGATGTTGAGCAGATTTTCATGTGCTTCTTGGCCATCTGTATGTCTTCTTTGGAGAAATGTCTATTCAGGTCTTCTGTCCATTTTTGGATTGGGTTGTTTTTTTAGTATTGAGCTGCATGAGTTGTTTATATATTTTGGAGATTACTCCTTTGTCTGTTGATTCATTTGCAAATAGTTTCTCACATTCTGAGGGTTGTCTTTTCATCTTGTTTATAGTTTCCTTAGCTTTGCAAAAGCTTTTAAGTTTCATTAGGTCCCATTTGTTTATTTTTGTTTTTATTTCCATTACTCTAGGAGGTTGATCAAAAAATATCTTGCTGTGATTTATGTCAAAGAATGTTCTTCCTATGTTTTCCTCTAAGAGTTTTGTAGTGTCCAGTCTTACATTTAGGTCTCTAATCCATTTTGAGTTTATTTTTATGTATGGTGTTAGGGAGTGTTCTAATTTCAGTCTTTTACATGTAGCTGTCCAGTTTTCCCAGCACCACTTATTGAAGAGACTGTCTTTTCTCCATTGTATATCCTTGCCTCCTTTGTCATAGATTAGTTGACCATAGGTGCGTGGGTTTATCTCTGGGCTTTTTATCCTGTTCCATTGATCTATATTTCTGTTTTTGTGCCAGTACCATACTATCTTGATTACTGTAGCTTTGTAGTATAGTCTGAAGTCCAGGAGCCTGATTCCTCCAGCTCTGTTTTTTTCCCTCAAGACTATTTTGGCTATTTGGGGTCTTTTGTATCTCCATACAAATTTTAAGATTTCCTTAGGGTGAAACAGGAAAGGAAAATAATATACTTTTATAGTCTCAAATGTGAATAGGGCATAAAATTTCTGGAAGGATTAATAGGAAACTAATAACAATAAAGGTTTTCTCCATTTACTTGTTTATACATTTATTTTTGCTGGTGGGTTATTTACTTTTCTGATCACTTTTTTATAGGTTTTAGTGTTTGGACCAGGAGAGTAGATTGCCTATTTTAAAATATGTAAAAATATTTTTATGACAGGATTTAGCTCCTCAAAGAGGGCTTGTTGGTCTACACTCCCTCTGTTACTGTCAATCATCTGATCAAGATTTCTGATGTGTACCTTGCTTTGTATTATTTAATTGTTTGGTGGTTATTTTTCTTCCCCACAGGTGTGAAAGCTCCATGAGGGCAAGTTCATTACTATCTTCAGTGCTGTGTTCCCTGTGTCTACAACAGTACATGGTACAGAGTAGGAAATCAATTATTTTTTGGATAAATCAATTTATAATTATAAAACAGTTGAGGAGACTAGACACATTCTAGATTTGGTCTTGCATAAATTACTGAACCTCTCTGTGCTACAGTTAACATGGGGATTACAATATTGTATAAGGTGGTTGTGATTAAATAATCCAATGCCTAGAATGTATTTAGAGCAGTGCTTGACATATAGGAAGAGATCAATAATGTTAGTTACTATTTAATATTCAGGAGAAAGGAAGGGGCAAGACAAAGAACTAGCAAGGGCAACAGGGATGGACAAAGAGAAGTTTAACCCAAGGCCTAGTGGAAAGATCTTCTCTCCAGCATCTGGTTTACTGAAAGGAGTTGAACAAAAATAAATGGAACTAACAAGGAGAAAGAGTGAGCAAATAAGCACTGTTTTTGTTTGCCTTTTTGGTTTGTTTTTGGCTTGGGTAAGTGGAAAGAGAGAGGAGAAGCATCTAGGAGGTTGTTACCACCAGCCAAGGGAGAAGATGTCCCAGCTCTGGATGCGGAACGTGAGGGAAGCTGCAGCTTAGCTGTTCTGAGGGCTGGGAGAGGCTGGTGTGCTTCTCTCAGTGGCTGCCTAGGCAGTCCAAGTGGGACGGGCTTCTTCAGCTCTGCTCCAGGAGGCCAGCCCTGGCAAACAGTCTGGTGCCCGGAGTGGCCGTGTGCGTAGGAAGCGACCTGCTCCTCTTGAGAAGTCCCAAACCCACTTCGTCCAAACACCTCTCCACATCACCTCCCACCGTGGCTCCCACATCCACACCTAACTCAGCTTTTGTGAATTCAGGGGTGCAAAGAGCAAGGCTGACTCTGGGGACTCAGTGTGGTGCCTGCAACCCAGGACCTCCAACCACTGGGGTAGGTGCAAAGCCCTGGCAGAGAAGGAGGGATCTGGGCTGCTGGCATCTCACTGTGGAGCGGCAGTGACAGGTTGGCAGCACAGAACATATTTTTGTTTAACATAATTGTGAAAAACAATCAAACATATAGAATTGTAAAAAGGCACAGTGAATGCCCATACATCCAGCACCAAATTCAGCAGTTGTTTACACATATTCCCCCCACTCTCTTGCATGCCATTTAAAAGTATGTTGTAGGTATCATAACATGCTATCCTTAAATATTGCAGCATGTATCTCTTAAAATGAGGAAATTCTCATATATAGCTGTAACTCTTTTATTGCACCTTGCAAAATAAACAATAATCCTTCATATCTAATACCTAGCTCGTATTCACGTTTTCCCACTTGCTGCGCAGATGCATTTTATAGCTGATTTGGTTCAAACTAAGAGCCAGTCAAGGACCACAGACTGCATTCTGTTATGACTCCTAACTCGTTAAAGCTGCAAGTCAGTCCTTCTTTTGGCTTTTTGAAGAGATCGGGCTAGATGTCTTGTAAAATGTCTGTTTTCTGGATTTGTTTTATTTTTTTCCTAAACGTTTCGTTTAACATATTCCTTTGTCTGTATTTCCTTTAAACTTGAAGTTAGAAATGCAGACTGATTTAGATTGGGGCTGAGCATGTTGTAGTAAGAATGCGTCCTGGAGAACACCGTATAATGCCCATGTGTCCCATCAGGAGGCACGTGGTGTCGTCCCGCCATTCCTGATAGCCACTCTGCTCTCTGAGTTAAGATGCTGGCAGCCAGATCTCACCGTTATAAAGCTGCAGGCAATCTGGGGGCAATGTAGGAAAATTTTTCCATCAGCCATTCACCTAATGATTCGATCCCACTTTGATGATTCTTAATAGAACCAGTTATATCATTCATGGTTGCAGAATGGTGATTTTCTGATAGTGTCCATTCTTTCTACATTTATTAGTTGCTATTCCATAAAAAATATTTTCTCATCACCAGAGGCTCGGAGCATGGGGGCAAGGGGAATTAGATGAAGGTAGTCAAAAGGTATGAACTTCCTGTTATAAGATAAATTAGTAGGGATGTCATATACAACATGATGACTATAGTTAACACTGCAGTATGATATATAGGAAAGTTCAGAGAGTAGATTCTAAGAGTTCTCATCACAAGGAAAATTTTTTTTCTTTTATTTTTGTATCTATATGAGATGACGGATGTTAATTTAACTTAGTATGGTAATCATTTCACAATATATGTAAGTCAAATATTATGTTGTACAGCTTAAACTTACACAGTTCTGTATGTCAATTATATCCCAGAAAAACTGGAAAAAAGTTTCCTTATCAACTGGGGTTATATTGTTATATAAGAGAGAGTAAGAAGAGTAAATTAATGCGTTCCCTTTAATTACCAATTTTCAGAATAAGGATTCCAGTGCGGGCAAGGAAGTTTATGTTTGCATGCTTACTTTTTTTTTTAATACAACTGTGGTTTCATGAATTTATTATGTCTCAAGTGTATTAATCAATTATATTCACTTTTTTAAAAACTGCAGGCCCATTCAGACAGCAGAGGTAGGAAATACATTTTTTTAAATCAGGAGTTTAAATTGACATTTGTCAATTCAAATTTGACTTATAGGGTTTTATCTAATTCCTTAGATTTTATACTTCCCCTTTTAAAATGAAAATTTTATTTTATAGTGGCATAATCATTTATTTGCTTTAGCTCTATAGTATACATAAAATGACTTCCAAATAACAATACCAATATTACTATTAACAGTAAAACCACTGAATTTGAAGCTCTTTTTGACCTTAGAATATATCTTTCCAAAGGTTTGCAGCAAGAATACAATATTCTAGAGTGATCTAACATAACTGTTTCCTCTGTCTGGTTATGTTAAATTCTGATATACCGTTAGTATCTTTCCTTTTAAAATATTTTCAATTTTAGGGATTACTTTTTTTTTAAATGTGTAAAATATTTACATGATTCAAAATTTCATAAAAGTATACTCCAAGAGGTCTTGCTTCCATTTCTGTTCATTTAATACTGTTTATGTCCCAACACCCATCCCTAACCAGTAGATATTTTCATTAGTGTTGGATTTACCTTACAGAGTTTCCTTCTGAAGATATAAGTGGATATGTCTGCCTATCTGTATCTACCTATCTACTTATCTATATATATGTATGATATATTCATATTCAAATACTTTTATTTCTCTTTCTTTCTCACACAAAATGTAACATAACCAGTCCTCACTCTGAATCTGCATGAGACTCATTGAATCACCCAGCAGCTGGGCAGACAGAAGAGACTGCTGGAAGATTGTGATTTTGCCTTTGTCCAGTGCAAGTTCTAGCCAGAGACAATTAGGTTGTTGGTGATACACGTGAATTTTATCTCAGGTTCGGGGTAGTTGAAGAAACACCTTCACACAAAATTTTTAAATTTTAAATAGATTTTATTGTCATGCTGATGTGAAAATCTCTAGTTAAATGTGAGATCTTCAAGTATAAACATCTGGCTGGTGTTTCTGAATGTAAAAAGAGATCAATAAGATTTCTGAGTCATCCACCTAGGGGTGATGTGTGGATTTGTGAGAATGAGTCAATTCTCCAAGAGAAAAAATACAGAGAAAGTAACAAGTAACTAATTTTGTAGAAAATTCAAATGAGGATATGCATATATTGGAATGTTTCAAGGAGTGCTGGGGCACACCGATAGTTTCAAAGAAGTCAATTTACGAATTTCCAGCTGTTACATGAACTCTTTCCTGAAACTCATCTGCCTGTGAAATACCCCGTCTGTTTGTTCTCCTTTCCCAATTTCTCTTTCACAACTGCCCTTCTCCAATTTTACAGTAGGAGAGCATGCCTCTCATCTGTGCATCCATCCATCCATCCATCTACCCAGAATTTTACTCTTGTGCATTTCCTCCAGGTGTAAATGTTACTGAACCAGGTTCGTTTGCTCGACACATGGCAAGCCAAATGCTGAGACACTGAGGTTGGCAGCAGGTAAAGGGTTTATTCACAAGGCAGCCAAGTGAGGCGATAGGAGAACAAGTCTCAGATTTGCCTCCCAAAGGTGAGGGGCTCAGGATATTTACAGGATAGAGAGGAGAGTGGTCTTAGGTGTGGGGAAAGGAGATTGGAAGTAGGAAAAAGGTGAGGTAATCAGTGTTCTGTGCAGGCATATCTGAGTTACATGCTTCTTCCTGGGATGCATGATCAGAAAATGGCGGTGTTAGCAAGATCTGAGGGTGGAGTTTTTGGCCCTCTGACATCAAAAGGTCATCTGTGGGACACTCATGCAGGCCCAGTTGGCGGGTCAGTGGTCCCAAACAGCCTTAACCAGCTTGAACTTGAACTAAACAAATACTCCAAGTTCCTAAAAAAAAAACTTAAGCAACCATTACCATAGCGACCCATACGTTAGAAGTATTATCTTTAGAGGGCAGTTAAAGGAGGCTTGCGATATATTGTCTAGGCTACCTGAAGTTTGGAGAGTAGGCAATTTGCAGGAACAATTAAAGGGAGCTTAGTCAATGAAGACAGGTTACAGGGTGTCATTTATTAAGCAAGTTATAGTTTAAGGGATCCTAATTAATGACTGTCCTCAGTTTCATAAATACCTTTGGAGTATTTGTTCCCCAGAACAAAGGGAAAGTTTGAGACTGCAGAGCTTCTGCAAGAAGCTTCCTCCAAGTGGCAAACCTGTGGCAAGACCTCATGCCTCATCATTTCTTTTCTTTTTCCTTTTTTACTTCTTTCTTTTCTGTGCCAAAGACTTAGAATTTAGAAGCAAGATGGTTGACACAGACACAGGTTTTAACACATTTATTTGAGTTGGAACACAAAGTCAATTTTTTGATTGATTTGTTCGGCAGTGAAGACTGTGTTTGTCAATTAAATTATATAGTGGAAGTTTTCCATAAACTGAAGGTGCAACTCCATAGTTTTTCTTTTTGTTTTTTTTGCGGTACGCGGGCCTCTCACTGTTGTGGCCTCTCCTGTTGCGGAGCACAGGCTCCGGACGCGCAGGCTCAGCGGCTATGGCTCACGGGCCCAGCCGCTCCGCGGCATGTGGGATCTTCCCGGACCAGGGCACGAACCCGTGTCCCCTGCATCGGCAGGCGGACTCTTAACCACTGCGCCACCAGGGAAGCCCCGCAACTCCATAGTTTTGTCAAAAGTGTATTAGAGGCACATATACAATGTTCACTGTGTCACATATTATATTCCTTGTGACCCTTAATCTTATGAAAAAATTTACATATCAACTTAAAAATGTGTGAGGTGGTACATAATTTTCAACGTTATTTTATTATGGAGTACAGGGACCAAAACATTTGAAGTCCTGTGAGTTAGAGGACCTGAAGAGACAGAAAAGGACCAGAAAAAGTCAGGGGCAAGGAGGAGTACCAGAAGAGACGGCAGAAGAGACTCCAGTCCAGGAGGTAAGTATGATGGCAAAAAAGAGGGGTCGTGAGAAGCGCTAAACATTGCAGAAGGGTTAAGGAGAATAATAACTAGATACAAATCTTTATGAATGCAGTTTCTGCAGGTGGGATAGAGTTAATAGTCTGTTTAGATCATTCAAAAAGTTGAGTAGTGATGACAAGGAAAATAGAATACTGTTTATAATACTATTTGCCAGATCACTGGGGTTAAAATGGATTTTGTAACTGAAAGAGCAATTCAGGATGTTGGCCAGTGAAGACGGTTTGAAGGAATACAGTGGCAGGGGGGCAGGGGACATAGAGAGAGGGACGTGCCTTCAGGAGAAGGAAGAGAGCTCTTCCTCTGAAACTGGCGGGAGTCAGCAGAGAGCTGTTGAGACAGCTGGAGAGGAGGGAAGCGGCCAGAGCCTCCAGCTCCAGGCAACGGTCTCAGTGAAGGAGAAGGGGAGCTCCTGTGCTGAGAGTAGCCATCTAGGTAGACAGCAGAGGAGTCCAACGACTGCTGAGAAGTTATGCCAAGATATTTCTAAGAGATATTTCTAAGAAAATTACAATGAGCAAAAATCCTAAAGTGGTCCTCTCAGGAGAGAGGGCCACTTTAGGATTGTTGCTCATTGTAATTTTCTTATGAGTTTTTAAAGTGTGATTTTGTCAATGCTGTCCCCTTTAAGGTTTCTGTATTTTTCAAATTTCCTACAATGAACAAGGAGTAAAGAAATTTTTTTCCAAAATAAGGGGTTAAAAAATAAAAGATCAAAGAAGGTGCGGGTAAACAATGTCATCAGCCTACATCAAACTAAAAAGCTTCTGCACAGCAAAGGAAATCATCAACAAAATGAAAAGGCAACATACAGAATGGGAGATAGTATTCGCTAACCATTTATCTGATAATTCATTAATATTCAGGATATACAGGGAACTCCACAGCTAATAATAATAAACAATTAAAAATGGGCAAAAAACTTGAATAGACATTTTTCCAAAGAAGATATACAAATAGCCCACAGGTACATGAAAAGGTGCTCAACATCACTAATCATCAGGAAAATGCAAATCAAAACCACAATGAGATGTCACCACACACCTGTTAGGATGTTTATTATAATAAAGACAAGAGACACCAAAAGCTGTCAAGGATGTGGAAAAATGGAAATCCTTGTATACTCTTGGTGGAAATGTAAACTGGTACAGTCACTATGGAAAACAATATGGAGATTCCTCAAGAAATTAAAAATAGAACTACCGTATGATCTAGCAATTCCACGTCTGGGTATATATCCAAAGGAAACAGAATCATAGTCTTGAAGAGATATCTGTGTCCCATGTCCACTACAGCATTAGTCATGATAGCCAAAGTATGGAAACAAGCTAAGTGTCCATCAATGATGTGGGAAGCAAATGTGGTATATGTAGGCAATGGAATATTATTCAAATGCCTTAAAATAAAGAAGGAAATCCTGTTATTTTCAACAACATGGATGAACCTGGAGGGCATTATGCTAATTGAAATAGACAAAGACAATTATTGCCTGGGATCACTTATATATGAAATCTAACAAAAACATCAAACTCATAGAAACAATAAAACGGTGATTGTCAGGGGATGAGCGGTGGTGGGGGAAATGAGGAGAGGTTGGTAGAAGGGTTTAAACTTTCAGATACAAGATGAATACGGTCTGAGGATCTAGTGCATGGTATGGTGTCTGTAGTTGACAATACTGTGTTGTATAACTGAAATTTTTTAAGAGAGTAAATTTTGTGTTCTTACCAAGAAAAAAAAGTAAATATGTGAGTGATGAATGTGATAATTCAATTGGGGAATCCTTATATGTATATCAAATCATCACATTGTTTGCTTTAAATGTATCATAAGTATCAATTATACCTCAATAAAGCTAAAACAGTTTTAAAACAATGTCCTCAGCAAACTCCCTTGGTACTGTAATACTGTAACGTAAAGGAGGAGTCATTGCATTTACATGGAGTAGCTCAGTGTTTCTGAGTTTGTTTTGCCAGTTTGAGGAGGCTTATAAAGATGTCTTCTGAAACGTTAGATGAGTACTTTCAAGCAGTCTACCCACAGCTGAGCCGACAGTCAGCCATACTACCTGCTCAAATTTTGCTGGCCCTGAGTATGATGGTTTCTAATGATCAGTTTGCATAGAAGTCATGTTTATAACAAAGATAGTGATGACTTGGCAGGTATACAGGAACTGGGTGTGAAAAAAAAGGTTCATTGCCAAACCCAGATTTTTAGCCAGTAGAGGGCAGTCTTCTCTAGGTTTTGGGTTCTACAGCATTTGCTCCTAGTTTTTCCTAGTGGTGATACAAGTATTAAAGATAGATAAAGCCAGACACTAGGTAAAGTGATAAGAACACATTATAATCAGTAACCTACTACTGCAGTAGGGAGAGGAGTTCAGCGTGAACTGAACTCAACTTTGACTTATACAGAGGTGGCTGGGTGTTTAAAGGGAGAATGAGAATGGGGGTGTTGGTGAGCAGAGGCTCAGCAGAGTCAGGAAGGTGAAAGCTTACAAAAAGCAGGACGAAGTGGGGGTAGGTCCATATGAAACCCATCTGGGTTTGCTAACTGGCACTTACCAAAATTAGGCTCCTACCATCCCACAGAGACTGGGAGGTAGGTTCTATCTTTAAGTATTGGCCGGAACAAACAATAAAGTCTTTTGGCAGCAATGAGTTTTCTCAGGCGGGTACTTTAAGGGGGTGTGAGGGTTATCCTAGGGGTTCAGTCTTGAGCTATTTGTTCAAGTCTTTATAGGCCAAGGTGAGGCCTGCTTGAGAAAGGGCTTGAGAGGAACCTGGCTAGGGTTTGGTCAAGGAGACAATTTTTGTTACAGGGAATGGTATTAATAGTAGTTTTATTGACAAAAATATAATTCCACTACCTTCTTCGACCAGTGGGACAATGCTGGTACTTCTCGACTCATTGACAATAATTCTGCTTTGGAACTGCCTTAAGATCTCAGCAGAGGGCTTCCCTGGTGGCGCAGTGGTTGAAAGTCCGCCTGCCGATGCAGGGGACGTGGGTTCGTGCCCAGTCCGGGAAGATCCCACATCCCGCGGAGCGGCTGGGCCCGTGAGCCATGGCCGCTGAGCCTGAGCGTCCGGAGCCTGTGCTCCACCACGGAAGAGGCCACAACAGTGAGAGGCCCGGCCCGCGTACCGCAAAAAAAAAAAAAAAGATCTCAGAATTTGGGAGACAATTTGAGAAATGGTTCTCTCTGTCCTGAGAGAACTGTTGTCTTGTCCCAGTCCTTTTTCCTTTACAGAATCTTCAGGAAGAGAAAGGGTCACTTGTGTTTCTTCACAAAACTCCATAATGTCCTTCTGTAAACCCTGCCTCAGCCGCAAAGAGAAGTAGTAACCTCATTTGTCACATCTGCTCCGGGGAGGGGGACATGCAAGCTGGGCCTAACCCATCAGAGCATCATACACCCCCTGAGTCAAACAGTTCTTCCAAGAGCTGACTTGAAATTTGACCCAGGCCAGTGGTCAATTCTGGGGCTTCTGGAACTGTTGAGAAGTCAGGCACTCTTGCCACTAAACTGCCAGCTGTAGATATAGCAAGCTTGGGGCTGCAGGCAATTCCAGCTCGAGAGGGCCTGCAGAGGAACGGGGGGGGGGGGGGGGGTGACATTTCTTGAGCTGCTGGATCCAGCCACTTCATGTTGTTTTATCTTGGTTTGTTTTAATTTATTTTGAAGTATTTCAAATATTCAAGAAGGTATGAAAATTATTGTAATGAACATCCATGTACCCATCAGGCAGTTTGGGAAATAAAAGATTACCAATGAAATTGAACTCATGGACTTTTCAGTTACAAAGGTCAGTAAATCTATTTTGTGCAAGCCAGTTTGAGTTGAGGCTGTGTCCCTTACAACAGGAGAGTTCCAACACATATCCAGTAAAGTATGTCCTAAGATGATCTGAAAGCATAGTACATAAACAAATGTAAAAATGTAAATAAATGCACAGGGCATCAGTCACAGTTTTAGTTGCAAGTCATGGATCCTATTGAAGCTGATTTTTAACCCTTTTTGAAAAATTAAGACTTTTGTTTTTAGAACAGTTTAAGGTCCATAGCCAACTTGAAGGGAAGGTATAAAGATTTTCCATATACTCCCTGCCCTCACACATGTGGGGCCTCCCCAGTTATCAACACCCCCTACCAGAGCAGTACATTTATTACAACTGACCTACACTGACACATCATAGTCACCCAAAGCCCATAGTTTACATTACCTGTTCAGTCTTGGTATTGTGCAATTTACAAGTTGGATAAATGTATAATGTCATTTATCCATCATTAGGGTATCATAAATAGTGTTTTCACTGCCCTAAAAATCCTCTGTACTCTGCCTATTCATATCTCCTTCCTTCCCCCATCACAAGCAACCACCGGTCTTTTTACCATCTCCCTAGCTTTGCCTTTTCCAGAATGTCATATAGTTGGAATCTTACAGTGTGTAGCCTTTTCAGATTGTCCTCTTTCACTAAGTAATATGCATTAATTTTCCTTCATGCCTTTTCATGGCTTGATAGCTCATTTCTTTTTAGCGCTTTAGTATTCCACTGTCTAGATATTTATTTATCTATTCAGCTACTAAAGGACATCCTGGTTGCTTCCAAGTTGTTTTTTTTTTTTAGGGATGTTTGCATATTTTATTCTTTAAAAAATTTGTTGACTAAAACATTCTTTAAATTCTGTAGTGCTTTACAGTTTTCAAAAGTTTCACACACATTATTTCATATAATCCCATAATAACCCTTTTTCCCCCTACCCTTATATTGCTCCTCCCCCTTCCCTCTTCCCACTGGTAACCACTAGTTTGTCCTTTATATCTGTGAGTCTGCATTTTTTTTTGTTTTATTCACTAGTTTGTTGTATTTTTTAGATTCCAGATATGTGATACCATACAGTATTTGTCTTTCTCTGTCTGACTTATTTAGCATAATGCCCTCCAAGGCCATCCATTTTGCAGCAAATGGCAAAATTTCATTATTTTTTGTGGCTGAGTAGTATTCCATTGTGTATCTATCTATATATATCTATCTGCTTGTCTGTCTGTCTGTCTGTCTATCTACCTGCCTACCACATCTTTATCCATTCATCTGTCGATGGACACTTAGGTTGTTTCCATGTCTTGGTAATTGTAAATAATGCTGCTATGACATTGGGGTGCATGTATCTTTTTGAATTAGTGTTTTTGTTTCTTTGGATATATACCTAGGAGTAGAATTTCTGGGTCATATGGTGGTTCTATTTTTAGTTTTTTGATCTCCATACTGTTTTTCATAGTGGCTCTACCAATTTACATTATTATAGCAGAATAAAGCTGCTATAAACATCCTTGTGCAGGTTTTTGTGTGGACATAAGTTTTTAACTCCTTTGGGTAAATACTAAGAAGCATGATTGTATGGTATTGTGTGGTAATTGTACGGTAAGAGTATGTTTAGTTTTGTAAGAAACCACCAAGATTTTGCACCCTTTTAAGCCTAAGGACAGAAGGTCTCAGTGAGCCTGGCCCTGATACTTTCCTATACTTGGCTTGTCTTGACAATATGCTGCCAGGATACTTGAAGCCCCTTTTTACACCACAGAAATGCTCTTCTTTGACCTACCCCTTAAGGCCATACTCAGAAGCAGAAAATACAGAGCACCCTTTGTCCCTGACCTTGTCTCCACTAGACATCCATGTTTGGTCCACACTAGAGGCCTACCAGCTGCTTGACAATAAGCTGTACATTTTCATGCCACTTCCTAGACCTGTCCAGAGACACGCCAGCCCACCAGAAGGGACTTTGTACGAACTCAAGGAGGCTGAGGCAACCGGTGGTCTCGTGGCTCAACACAACTTCTCTTCTGCAGAGAGCCTCATCTGACAGTGGAGATCTTGCCATGTCTACATGAACTGAGTCTGTGCTTGCTCTGCAGTTTTTCAGACTATTTAGTGTTATATACATAGGTGGTGAAACTGTAACGAAAAGCAAGGAATGATTAACAGAAAAAACCTGGACTGCCGTTACTCTGGAGATGAGGGAAGACAGTGTCATAGGGTGGCGCAAGTTTGGGGCTTCCAAAGTAGTGGTGATTTTCAGTTTATTTACCTGTAGTGTTGATACATACACTGATGTAACATTGTGCTAAAGGGAGCAGCTAATGCAGGGCCTAAAGGCAAGAACGAACTGAACGCAGTGGAGGGTTCGCAGACAGCAAGTGTGTCTGGGGTTCAGTGAGGGAGGGAGGAAGCAGGGGCTAGATTATGAAAATCCTTATCAGTAAAAGTGGGGTAGTTCCAAGACTACAGGAAGCCACTCAAGGGTCTTAGTAAGCAGGGGGCTGATGTCTAATTTATGTTTGAGAGATATCACTCTGTCAGCTTTACGGCAGTATTGGAGGGTGAGCAGGGTAGGATAAAGAGGCAGTAAGAGGCTATTTCATTTGTTCAGGCAGAGATGGTGTGGTCTGGAATAAGGACATGTCCGTGTACATACAGAGAAGAGGGCAGACTCTTTGTGTAACAGCTTACTAAGTCCAGTCAGAGCTAAACGTGAGGTCATTTCCATCACTCTCCCTGGTAGTCACAAGGGTCACCAGCCTCAGGCCATTTTAAGCATGTCACTCCCCTTCTGTGAATTGTTTAATCTGGTACATCACAGGCATTTGGTTACACAAAGAGAAGGAGGGCAGTTCATAAATACCATAGAGGTTAAAAGCACTTGCTCTAGATTCAGGTCACATGCTGTGAGTTTGAATTCAGGCTCTGGAAAGAGCTATGGCCTTGGGTAGGCCTCAGCTTCTTCATCTCCAAACTAGTAAATAACACCCATCCTTATTCTTGCAGAAATTAAAAAAGAAAATCCACAAAAAGAGGTGAGAGAACGGTCTGACATAGGCTCAAGTGTGAAATCAATGTGTATGTAGTATTAGTGCCATTTTAGCCATCATGCAAATTCCTGGCAGTTTTTAGTAACATATATTTTTGTGGTGAACTTTGAGCACTTTGCAGATATGTTTTTACAACACTGCATTTCAAGTTCTCTTTATTTATTTATTTATGGTTGCGTTGGGTCTTCATTGCTGCGTGTGGGCTTTCTCTGGTTGCAGCGTGCAGGTGCTACTCTTCATTGTGGTGCACAGGCTTCTCATTGCAGTGGCTTCTCATTGCAGAGAACAGGCTCTAGGTGCACGGGCTTCAGTAGTTGCAGCATGCAGTCTCAGTAGTTGCGGCACACAGGCTCAGTAGTTGTGGTGCAAGGGCTCAGTAGTTGTGGCTTGCAGACTCTAGAGCACAGGCTCAGTAGTTGTGGCTCACAGGCCTAGTTGCTCCATGGCACGTGGATCTTCCCGGACCAGGGATCGAACCCATGTCCCCTGCATTGGCAAGCGTATTCTTAACCAATGTGCCACCAGGGAAGTCCCTCAAGTTCTCTTTTTATAGTGAAGACAACTGAAGTAAAGAGTTAAGCAGTTCTCAAGATCATACAGCACAGAGCCATAGAATATTAGTTCAAAAGAGGCCTGACTGTTCAATACTGGCTTGCTGGGGACTTTAAATACCTGAAGACCTTTTAAAAACTAGTAATGCTCAAGTTACACCTAATTTTTGTGGCCTGGAACCCAAGCATCAAGATTCTTAAAGCTCCTTAATGAGATTCCAATGAACAGCTAGAGTTAAGAACCATTAGCTCATTAAGATCCATTTTACAGATGAGAAATTGAGGTTCTCTGTGATTAAATGACTGGCTCAAGCTAGTTGATGTTAGAGAGATGATAGATTCTGAGGACAAGAAGGAGATGGTCCTCAAATTCTGATAAACTAGCTAATAAAAGGAACATATTACAGTGAGATATGTCTCTTAAGAATGAGCAACATGATGTTAGCCTGGTCTACTAACAAGAAGCCAGTGGTCTACAACAAAGCATAGAAAATGGGTTTCAGAGACATCAACTTGGCTGGGGCATAACACTGGCTTATCTGAGACTATTAACAATTTATGCCTCGCCACTAAATGCCCTCGTGCTCTGGGTGGATGTTCACCAGTATTTACCTGAAGATGAATTGGCTTCCAGAGTGTGTTTACCACAGGGAGAGAAAAAGATGCCCTCTTTATTGGACCCTTTTAGAGAGGCCCTCTGCCCTACCCACTCCATTTTAGTGTTTGTTATTTTCTTCACCCTCTACTCCTCCTCCTGGGAATAAATTTATATAGGGTGCAATCTCAGTTTGGGGGGGGGAAATGACTCTAAACAGCTACTATTCTCTCTCCCCCACTAATTTCCTGCTCAGAAACAGTGTATAACTCAGATCACTCAGGGTCTTCAAGCAAAAGCCTGAGAATATGCTTACCTCTGATGAGTGAGCCTTCCCTAGTACCCACTTCCCGTGCCAGGTTTGAAATGGTAATAGTGATTGACACTGTTCTTGGGAGAAAGGTGTCTGCTATCCAGTAGTTCTTACATCCAGTCTGACTACAGTGTAAAGTTTCAAAATATGTGCAGTTATTTTTAAAGTAACGATATGTTATAATGTGCCTTGCCGAATTTTCTGAGGAAGTTGGCAGAATCAACCAGTGACTGATTTGGTGCCTATTATTAATCCTAGTTTAAAATACTCTCCTTCTCAAATGAACAAAACCCAAAAATCTGTTGAAATAGTTTATCCGTTATTTGACTTGTGAAATTACATACACAAGTCTAAGATGAACGGTGTATCTTCTGTTGGACTGCTAAACTATGCAGCTTTCAATTCTTTTCATGAAGCAGTAAAATATTTTCAATTGTTTTCAGCTTTCCCAATGTCCATTTATTTTAATCTGAAGGAATAAAAGGGGAAACAGCGAGGGAAGGAGAAGGAGTGTTGTTCAACTGAAGCTGAAACAAGCTTCAAGTCATGTTATCTGATATGCGCTAGCAATTAGGAAAGACTTATGATGAAAAAGGAGTTGGAGTGAAAGGAAATATATGCTACACATGAAAACTGCTTTGAAATATCATCTTCTGAATGTGATGGCCATTTTTATACTATTCATTTGTACTTAGTAGAATTTGAAGGAATCTTAGGGATTACTGAATCCATTTTTGTTTTGTGGATGAAGAAAGCAAGATGGACAAGTCATTATTTGCCCAAGACCACAGAATTATTCCTTTTAGGTTAAGTTGCTTTATACCTGTGTTTTAGATTGAATATTATTTTTCAGCAACACATCCCTTAAGTAAGTCAAGGTGTGCCAATGAAAGACCATATTCATAATCTCAGAAAGTAGAAATTCCCTGCTTTGACTGGGTGGAAGCTCAAGGTTCATTAATAACTCCCATCCTTCTTACCACCAGCCTTTACCAACCTTCAGGCTCAGGAAGCTCCAGATAAAGTTATAACTCATCCAGCTCAAAGTCTACCTGCAATTTAGCAAAATTTCCCCTCCCAAATTAGTAGACCAGTTTACCAAAGAAGATGGTAATCTGAACATATATCTAGTTACCTCAATTTGTCATGACTTTTAAAGGTATTGTCTTACTCTTCATCTCCAGTTTCTTTTTTTTAAATTAAGATACAATTACATAATGTAGTGCATAAATCTGAAATGGACAGCTTGATGAACGGTTATATATAGATATGTCTTTGTAGCCACCACAAAGAGCAAGATATAGAACATTTTCTGGCATCTGAGACGGCTCCCTTATATACCTCCCAGTCTATAATAATCACCTTTCTTCCGACTTCTACCGTTATATGGTTGTAGAAAGCTTTACATGATTTCAGGAGTGGAATCATAAAACATGTACTCTTTTGTGCATAGCTTCTTTAATTATATATTAAGTTTGTAAGATTCATCCATGTTTTTGTGCATATCAGTAACTTGGCTGTTTTCATTGTTGTGTAGTACTCCATTGTGTGGATTTACCATGCTCCATTTACCCACTGTATTGTTGATGGACATTTGGAATGTTTCCAGAGCTTTGGGACATTATGAAGAAAGCAGTCATAATCAGAAACAGCCTTCATTTCTGTTGAGTATATACATAAGAGTGCAATTCCTAGGTCTTTTTACTTTGTTTTTCTTTCGATGTCTTCTTTTTTTAGCCCTTGACCATAATCTAACCTTTCTAAGTTGTTAAATGAACCATAACAATATACGTCTCTTTAGTCCTGACAAGTGTTTCAGGTGGCAGATTTCATAGTTTAAAATGGTCCACCAATAGAGTAACATCTTTCATGGTTCACTACCTATGGCGTCCCTGATGGATTTTGCTCTCTCATTTTCTTATCTCTAACTTCCTGTCATATATATTCTGACTTAATGTAAGGAGAGAAAAACAGATAGACTCTTGAAGGGGACATCTAGGGACTTTCTTTTTATCTATTCCTCACGGAGGTGGCATAGTATAGAGGAAAATTACTAGATCAGAATCAGGAGACTGTTTCAATATCTGGTCTAGATTTCTACTTTCTATGGAGTAAATCACATCACTTCTCTGACCCTCAGAGGGTTCAATTATATCAATAGTTCCCAAACCTGGCCACAATTCAGAATCATCTGAGGAGATGTCAATGTTCCTTTTTCTTATGAAAGTGGTACATGTTTATGAAAAAAGATCAAATAGTATAAAAGACTGTAAAATCAAAAATAAAGATTCCTCCCCCGACACAGTCTGTGCAATCCCTTATTCCTCTAACTCAGAAATTCCTTGGTATTGTTCTTAACTTTTAAAATGAAGTTCCCTGGGCCCGACTCCAGACATAATGAAGCAGAATCCCCAGGGTCCTATGAATTTTTTTTTTTTTTTTAAGTTTCATGAGTGATCTTGATAGACTTTCAGGTTTGGGAATGAATTCCTTGACTAAATAATATCTCACATCTCTTCCAGTAAAATCCATTCCTGTCCCCTCAAAATTATATGATTTAAGTTTGCCAGCTGCTAACAGGATCGACACTAAGCATAACTAAAGCAAGAGTGGTTCTATTTTGACCTCTTCTTATTCATGCCTTCTCTCCTCACCTTCAACTTCTCAATTTCCTCACTTTAAAATTTTCTTAACTCCTTGGCCCACACATTGAAACTTTACTAGTTGAAAGGCAGTGACTCATTCCATTAAAGCTCTAGTTGCTTTTTGGCTAATCCCATAAACCCATCAGTATTAATGAATTTGCTAGCTAATAATATGCTACCTTTCCCAGGCAACATAATGCCTTATGCTAAAATGTATGCTTCCATAATGCCTTTAACCAGTAGCATGGAGTTTGGGGGCTCCCTACAGAATATCCAGGAAGAGGTTTTTAGTCAGTCATGCTTTCAAATAAAATCCACATTCACAAACATTTTTCCACATCTGTCATCACCAATATTACTCAGTTCAAGTATCTGAAAAAGTACATGGTTAAAATAAATAGGTATTAACTGACACAAAGGAAATTGCTAGGAATTTTAGTCACAGTTAAGTAAATTGGTTGTTAGTCATCAAATAATAGAAGAAAGATTATCTGGATAAACTATTCAGTCCAAATTACATACACTAGAGAACAATTTACCTCCCACGCCCTCTGCTACCCAAACGATATGGTGGAAGGAAAAGCAGGAAAAGAAAGCCTAACTATAATTGCTATGATTAAAAAGGGAACTGTAAGAAGACAATAAAAATGTGTCTTGCTAGGCCAAAGATAGGAAGGTAGGAAAACAGAACTCAAGACATAATATCTGATCCATACAAATGATGATTATGCAATAATTCTATTTTGAAAAAATATATATATATAGCATCTCTTCTGTAAATTCAAAGAATGGTTATATCTATTACTTAAAAATAAATCATATCTAGAGAAAAAGGCCAGGGAATATCCCTTCATTTTATTTATCTTTAGAAAAACTAAAGTGATAAAGGGTTAAAACTTTCCTAAGTTCAAACAAGAAAATCCAGATGAACTTCCAGTTGTCCTAAGTTCTAGAGTAGACTGTATAATCTCACATAAATATTGTATTTATTATATTACTTGCAGATTGTATGCATGTGTGTGTGTGTGTGTGTGTGTGTGTGTGTGTGTGTATTATTACTTGGAAGGGTGGCTAATGTTGCAGTTAAAATATTGGTAGACTGAAGATTGAATTCACATTTCAAGCTTCACAACTTCATAACCTCTTTCACTCTGAGATCTTTGCCTAGAACACTCCTATTCTGCCTTGCTTATCTCCTTCGTGCTCTGTGAGGCTTTGCTCATGTCTTCCCTTCCCTTCCCCAGCTGTGAGCTGGTGTCTCTTTTCCTCCCTCCCACTATTCCCTGTGCATAACGGTGTCTTTCTTAGCTCCTACTGTCTTGATCTGAAAAGATCTGTGGGTACAACCTCTTCACTAGGCTTTAGGTGCTGCAAGGGAGCTTGTTCACTATTGCATCCCCATTGCTTAGCACAATGCCTGGCACAATGTCAGTGTCCAGTCAGTATTGACAATATTGTTCTTCCAATGTCCAATTGGTATTGCAGTAACTAAATCTTCTTTTATTTATTTTTTTATTTTTTTGCGGTACGCGGGCCTCTCACCGTTGTGGCCTCTCCCGTTGCGGAGCACAGGCTCCGGACATGCAGGCTCAGCGGCCATGGCTCACGGGCCCAGCCGCTCCGCGGCATGTGGGATCTTCCCGGACCAGGGCACGAACCCGTGTCCCCTGCATCGGCAGGCGGACTCTCAACCACTGCGCCACCGGGGAAGCCCACTAAATCTTCTTTTAAACTGCCTCATGCAAAGTTCATCCTCTGTGCTTGAAAAAGTTCCAGTACAACATAAAAGGCAAAATTTCTGTTACTTTATCATCTTGTCTGTCTAATTCAGCATTTCCCATTTTGGTATTCCGCAGAGTTGTCCTCTGAGAGATGCTGTTAAATAAGGGTTCCGTGATGGAGACTTGTCATTCAGCCTAGAGAGACACCTAGTATGGTGACTTTAGCACACAGGTGATGGAAGCAAACTGCCAGCCACACAGGGGGCGTGAGTACCTCACCACTCAGCCTTCCTCCCCTCCTCTGTAAGAAAGGACGAATAGATTCCTCTCCTATCAAGCTGTTGTCAGGATTTACTGAGTAGCACACAAAGGATTTAAATACATAGTAGTGCTCAGAAAATGCTGGCGACTATCATTAAATGAAGTTAAACGGTTTTACTTTCATTTTTGGTTTCGTTTTGTTTGCTTGCTGTAGGACTGCTCATAGCTTTTAGTATGCTGAGTGCCTATGAGTCTCCAGGTAAGCAGTACTTTGCTAATTTACTTGATGAAACTTCTACTAGAGAATTCCAGAAGTAGTACACTTTGGAATATACTTTAGGAAATCCTGTCTTATCAATTTAAAAGAATATTAGCATATTCTGAACCAAAATTGGGACACTGGTTTGACATGTATAGATGTAACCTGGGGCACTGGGGCATAGTACTTGGAGCAAGGATTGTTCTAACATACAAGCAAATAAATAAAGACCTATGCATTACTACATTTTAAAATATTTCTTTTTAAAAATGTTAAAGTGCAAATAAAATGACTTATTTATTCTAAAGTGAGGACTGCCTGAAGATTACACACAGCATTAAACTTTTAAAAAGTTATAAAAATTTGGGCTTCCCTGGTGGCGCAGTGGTTGAGAGTCTGCCTGCCAATGAGGGGGACATGGGTTCGTGCCCCGGTCCGGGAAGATCCCACATGCTACAGAGCAGCTGGGCCCGTGAGCCATGGCCCCTGGGCCTGCGCTTCCAGAGCCTGTGCTCAGCAACAGGAGAGGCCACAACAGTGAGAGGCCCGTGTACCGCAAAGGAAAAAAAAAAAAAGTTATAAAAATTAAAAGGTAAAATGCACACTCTTTTAGGTATTGTAGTGGGTTGAATGGTGACTCCCCCCAAGCCCCCAAAAGAGCCATCCAAATCCTAATTCCTGGAAGCTGTGAACACGACCTTATTTGGAAGTAGGGTCTTTGCAGGTGTAATTAAATGAAGAGTCTGAGAAAAGATCATCCTGGATTATCTGGGTGGTCCTACATCCAATGACAGTGACCTTATAAGAGATACATAGAGAAAAAGACAAGAGGAGAAGCCATGAGACAATGGAGCAGAGATGGGGGTGATGTGTCTACAAGATGAGGAACACTGGGGATCACCAGGAAGCACCAGAAGCTGGGAGAGAGGCCTGGATGGATTCTCCCCTGGGGTGTCCAGAAGGACCACCCCTGCCCACCCCTTGATTTTGGACTTCTGGCATCCATAATGTGAGAGAATAAATTTCTGATGTTTAAAAGAAACAAAAATAAAGTGGAGACTGCAAATATTGCTCAAATTAAAAAACCACCTAGGCTTTATGCATCATTTTCTGATATAGTTGGAGGATTATTACTGGGTAAATATGAAGGGCTGGACTTCCTCACTCAAAAACTCATGCAATTTATCTTAATTCTTGTGCATCTGATAAGAACTTCCTCTAGAGCCAGGAAACTTTGCAAGTATGAAATGATCTGAAAGGAGGGAGTAAAGAAGGAAGTAACTGACCTACGTGAAAAAGAGGAACAAGTTCTAAACAAAAGCAGGTTTAAAACATAACCAAAAGAACAAAAGAAAGCTCGGCATACCAGTCTCAAGGTAAGTGAGAACTGCTTTAAGGTGTCTGTGTGAAATGAAAACTATAACAAACTAGTTCATTTTAAATAATCAATGGCTTTTTATCTTATCAAACACAGCTTGTAGAATTAGGTGGCCATACGTTGAAAAACCACTTTACAAATTGAGTGAGGTTAATGTTTCTTTACTAGTATAGAGCCTCACAAGGATAAGAGTATGCTTTGTTGTTGCCTTGGTTTCAAACAGAAGGGCAGTATCTGACTGGAAATTTCAGAAGTTTCAGAAGAAAATTTCAGTCAACAATTTGTGATCTTAAGACAAATAATTGTTAGGTAACCTGTTGGAATTGTCTTCCAAAACAGAAGCAGTCTTCTTTCAAATTGGGCAAAGTGAAACCTATAAGTTATATTTGAAGGACTCTTATTTAACATATGTATCCCATTCTAGTAGGTCTTTATTCATGTCTTGCAGGGTTTTTCCTATTAAGTTATTTTGAAGGAAGAGGACGGATGCATTTATTTTCCTGTAAAATGTCTCCTTGTCTTTATCTCAGAGAACACTCCTTTGACAAACAGCTTTAATATTGGGAATGTAGGGCTTCCCTGGTACCGCAAATACTGGAATGTCTACATAGAAGAACATAGATGGTTAAAAATGAATTCTCCTCTCGAAAATCCAGAGAGCAATTTCTTACCTTATCCTCAGAGGACAATAGTTAGCCTTCCTCACTGCTGTTGCAATCCTGGCAGCTTTTAAAAAGCTGATTAATTTCAATCAATATGTGAAATTTAGTTCAAATATGCTGGCAAATATTTACTTAAATGAGTAATCATTTATACCATGAAATATCTTACATATGGTCAGTTCTCAGCTGCTGCAAAAAAAGGAAGTGGGCTCCGAATGGTTAAAGTCACTTGCCAAACCTTTGCCTTTGAACACAAGCACTGTGTCTGGCCTTTTAAAGGAGGGAACCTACAAAAGTTCCAAAGAGAGTAAAAGATGTTGCAGTCTGGGGTGTCTGTCCCTATAGTTTTATCAAATAAATGTTATGAGTTAACTGCATCTCCTATTTAATTTCGTATTTTATGTGAAATGCCAATTGAAAATTTGCATATTGATGTATTCTAACCTTGAACAAATTTAGAAAAGTTCACTGTTGTACATGAGTTCCTACTGAGAGCAGTGCACAATTTCATGGCGTTTCTTTTTTCCTGTTTATCATGACTATTTTTATCCTAATGCAGGTTGCTCCCTTCATTAACACATATTTAACAAGCTAGCTATTCTGTGTCTAGTACTGCTGCTGGTAATATAAAGATGAAAAAGATATGATTCCGAACACTCAAGAACCTCAGAGCTAATCATCTATAAAAATTTAGTGATGGATGTGCTTGATAGACATTCATAGAAATGTGGGTAGGAATAATATTTGGGGGAAATTTTTACTTGAATCCAGATTTAATCACTTCTTAGTCATTAAAGAAGTTACTTAACTTTTTTAATCCTCTCTTTTCTCACATATAAAATGGGCATAACAGTAGCATCTATTTAACATGACAGCTGTGCATGGTAGGATTAAATGAGATAATCCGTGTAAAAGCGTTTAGAAGCTGACCCCAAATAACTAAATATTATTGATGATGACATTCAGTGGATGATTATAATCATCTCATAAGCACTATGAAATTGGATGACTATAGTTAACAGTACTGTATTATTTATTTGAAAGTTGCTAAGAGAGTAGATCGTAAAGTTCTCATTACAAGAAAAAGAATTGTAACTGAGCTGATGCATATTAACTAAATTTAGTGTCTTGATCAATTCACAATACACACATATATCAAATCATCATGTTGTACACTGTAAACTGATACAGTGGTATATATCAATTATATCTCAATAAAACTGGAAGAAAACAACAACAATAATGAAAACAATATTGGATATAAGTATTTCTGTGACTAGGCTAAAAACATACAGTAATAATATTTTGTTGATAAAATCATAATAGGACACTCAGCCGAGTTGAACACTTCCATTTTTCTCTCCTCTTCACCATATTAAAGCATCAACAGGTAGCAGTCTAAATAATCTTAATTAAATGGAAGTTATTTGCTGGAAGTTGTGAGAAGACTAGTGATAGGAAGTCTTTCAAATTTTGTTTTAAATATTTTGTTTTTAGGTATTTTGTGTTACATCAAAGAGCTCTTTTCTTTTTTTAAGTATACACTGTACCTTTTAGAAGACATGTCTTGAGTTTTAAACTGTGAACTTAAACAATTAGATGCTTAGATTTGGAGTCCTATGTTTATTTAATCATTCATTCAATAAATATTGACTGAGTGTCAATATTTGTGCTAGGTGTTATGCTTTTCTCTAGGAGTATTCAGAGGAAAAGACCCGATCCCTTGTCCACCATTTAACCAGGTAGGAAGACACACAATTTCCTGTAATTTAGATTGCCATGCTATAATAGAGAACTGACTCATTAATATGGGGATACAGAGGAATGTGTGATTAAGGAAAAGACATGGTCCCAGATCATTACAAAGAGGGACAGGCAAGGTTTCACAGAGGAGGTGATAGGTAATGGAAATGATTGCACATCTATACTCTTATCTCTTTGCTCCTATTGTGTTTGAAGCATTATCTTTCTCTTGAAAATTATTAGCCTTATGGTCAAAAACCATGTTGAAATCTAAGTGCTAAAACCACTCAGGCTTCAGCAGAGACAGGTTCTTTTAACTCTCCCCCCGCCACACACACACACACAACAGCTAGTACTGTATTTTATATTAAAACAAAAAATCACTAAATGCAACAGCTAGTACTGTATTCTACCCTGAAGGAAGAGCTCACTAAATGCTGATGCTTAATGTAGTGGTAGAAATTGGCAGATTTTTTACTATGCTATGTAATAAATATGCAATTAAAATGTTTCTAATTTACAGCAGGCACGTGGATGGCAGATCGTTCAACCTGCCCTTCCTTGAGTTTTCTACTCTGCTATTAGTTTCCACTCATTTGTGCTTCATTTTGTGATTCATTGATAAAAAAGGAAGTGGAGTTGAATGAAATCCCCCCGACACGGTGCAATTATACAACAACAATTGTATAATCATCAGCTACAGCAAGAGCCAGCTTCCAAAGTCAAGTTTACTCATCTCTCCTCTATGTACACCAGGACTCTGCCATGATGTTCTTTCATATCTGAAACAGAAATGCCTAAAAGAGCTTCCAAAATTACTTTCAGGCCATATCCTACAAAGAATTACAGTGGACTGTACCTGTGAATTCATTAAGGGCTACACCATACTACGAAACAATACTGTGCAGAAATGCTGAAAAGCTGTGGAAATACTTCAGTGGCCGTTTCCATAGGAATTTCCCTTCTTTTACTGTTGGTGATCTGTGGAATTGGGTGTGTTTGGCACTGGAAACAGCATAATACAGGGCAATTTACCTTACCAAAGTTTTTGCAAAGGAGAAAAAGGAGAAAAGACTATACTAAAAGAGTCTCCTTGAGCCCCCAGGTTATCGGCCCAAGGCATGAAATCTCAGTTCAAACCCAAGACCACAGCTCTGCTGGGAAGGACACTAACATACATGGCAACTATGAAAATGTGGAAGCGTGTCCTCCCCAAGCTAAAGAAGAAACAGACAAGGGAGTATATGAAAACACTTGTCAGACCGATTTCAAGGAACACATCTATGGAAATGAGGCACCACTTGACTATTATACCTTCCAGAAGCCTAGTACTTCTGAAGAACCTCAAGATGAAGACATATATATTCTTCCGGATTATTAACTTTTCAAAATGTGGGTTTAGTTATTGGAGGATAAATATTTGCTGGAACTTTTATTGTACTGATAACATTATTAATCAAGTTCTTCTGTTGAAACTTAATGATCTCTGTTTTATCTCCACCCTTCTGAATCCTCTCTGCATGTATCACTGTGGATTAATTCTAGATATCCTCTCCACCCTCCTTGCCCTGGATTAATTCTGCATTATGTCTTACTGATTCTTTCTTCGGAACATTACTTGTTATATTTTTCTTCTTTTTCTATCTCCACCATCTTTTCTGGCTCAGGATTGTTGTCACAGTCTGCTAACTGGTCTTTCTGGCTCTGGCTTCTACCTAATCAGTGATGCTGCATCAATCCGCATGATGTTGCCAGATTCATCTGCAGAAAATACTCCCAACGGCCACATCACTCCTTTGCATATAACCTCTTAATGTCGCCTCTTTGTAAAAGACATACTACTCATAATTCTAACTCCAGAATTCATGATTTTATACAGTTGGTTCACATTCACTTTTCCAGTGACTTCTACTAATCTCTCACTTCGTTTTCATCAGAATCTTCTGAAAACCTGCCGAACCCATCCCTCCTCCACAGCTTTGCTTGTCCAACCCCCTCTTAAGCCTGCCTCAGGTCATAACATCTTCCACAAGTCTCTTGAATCATTCCAAACCTACATTTGCCTTTTTTCTTTTCCTGATCTCCTATGGATTTTGCTGCCTGTTCAATTCTATGGGCGTTTAAATGTATGAATGTTTGCAATGGCATTTTATTATTTAGTGTCATATGAGAATGTCTTAAATTCCCCACTAAATAATAAGGAACTGTCTCATATTCATATTTTAGCTCCAATACCTAGACCACCATAAGAGGCACTCAATATTATTCAGTTGACAAGAATTGAACTGTATATTTTACTAAGTCCTTTTGAAAACAGTCTAATAAATTCATCCATCCAAGGAATATTTACTGAGTACCTTCTATTTACATCTTACTGTGCTGTACACATGTAGGGGGTAAAATAGTGAAAAGAAAGACATGGGTCCTGAACATGTTCTGTCTAGTACGAAAGAAAAGACAAAAAACAAACAAATACTATGCTATCTATTAAGCTATCTCTAAACCCACCCTTGGATATGCTCCTCTAAATTGCTCAGGCTGGAACTCTGCAAACTATCAATACCTTTTTCCTTTGCCAGGTGTATCCGCGTTAGAATCTGTCAATAGCGGGCAGTGAGGAAGAACGGTAGGCAACAAACAGGAAGGAAAAGGGGCCTTGCTCGTTCTCGTTCTCCTTGCTGTTCTGAGAAGGTACTGTTGTCATTTAACTTACTCCAGCATCACTGGTTGTTCGCAGTTTCTAATTCTTCCAGCACTCCCAGAACCAGCTTCTTTGCACCTTGTCAGAGTTGCCGGCACCAGCCAAGCAGCACCCTTTCCTTGGTATCTGAGAACCAGCCCCTCAGGCCCTCCTCCAAGCTCCTTCCTGAGGGACCAGCAGGAAGCAAACAGCACCTTGAGCTCTGGGTCCCAGCCCTGCAGGACACCTCCTCCTAGTTTCTGATGATCCCCAGCATTAGGTATGGTGGCTATTTCCTGCATTTTCTATCTCTCTGGTACCTCAGTGTCCTCTTTTTCTCTTTTCAGTCTACCAGTACTTTTTTTAAATTGATGCTTTATATTTGGTCCTCCCTTTTCAGACAAACTGGTATGGTTTCCATTTCCCCAAGTGGACCCTGAGTGATACAACTAAAAATGGTATAGTAGGTGTTGTGAAGAAAAAAAAGCTTTCTGTTTTTTTTTTTTTTTGTTTTTTTTTTTTGCGGTACACGGGCCTCTCACCGCCGTGGCCTCTCCCGTTGCGGAGCACAGGCTCCAGATGCGCAGGCTCAGCGGCCATGGCTCACGGGCCCAGCCGGTCCCGGTATGTGGGATCTTCCCGCACCAGGGCACGAACTCGTGCCCTCTGCATCGGCAGGCGGACTCTCAATCACTGCGCCACCAGGGAAGCCCAAACGCTTTCTATTTTTGAGAACAATGGCATTCGTTCAGTAGGGAAGAGGATTTGAATTTTAATAAGATGGCCGAAGGAGGCCTCTAAAGGCACACTTAAGCTGAGACCTGAGGGTGAAAGGGGTTATGTAAATGTAGTGATGGGCAAGAAAGGAACCAGCATAAGGAAAGAATCTGAGGCATGAAAGAATGTATGGTGCTCTGGGAACTTAAAGAAAGCCATGGTGGCTGGAGCTTGGTGAGGGAGGGCTGAAGTGACACCTGATGTGTTGGCAAAGTGGGGAAGAGTAGACACAGCGCAGCTTCTCGTAGGTCTTGGTAGGTGGCTTGGGCTCTGACGTGGGTGCAAGTGGAATCTAAAAAATGATTTTAAGCAGAGGCGTGACAACATTACTTTTTAAAAGAGTTACCAGGTTGAGAAATAACTGGAAAGGGTCAAGATGGAAGTGCTTAAGACAGTAAAGAATATTGTTCAGTAACTTACTACTCATTAATGAAATTCATAAAGCCTGGCAAGGTTTGAAATGGCTCCTATTCACTTTCTAGAGGAGAATAGGATTTATGTTGATCTAAAGCATTTATGTTGGTCCCAGACCACATGGTCATTTTGAAGTCCCAAACAGTAAGTTTTTTGCTAGAGTAATCTATACCCATGCCTACCTAGTACTCAATCATAGGAGCTGAAAATTACCTGCCAGAAACACCACCAGAGAGTCTCTCTGTCTTGGTAGGATGGTGGGAATCAGGCTGGAACGAAGAGGGGGTTTAATCCAGAACAGCTGAAGTGGTATTAGCTCAAGGGATCACGAGACTCCCTGTGGAGGTGAGTAGCCACAGGTGGGCACTGGAGGAGCCGCCTTAACAGTCTGGTCTGAGCATTCATCGGGAGGTGGTAAAGCAAGGTTTCTCAGTGAGCTAAGCAAGGGCGCATTTGCTGTGAGATCAATAGTGGGTTGGGGTATATTACTCTACCCTCTTATTGGGGTATATTATTATTACCTTTATGATGAAGTGTTAAGTCAGACTGAAGTGAAACGTTGCAAGTTGCAGGCGTGAGCGCCGGGGTAAGGAGCCCGGTGCTCATTGTTGCTGGATGTTGGCCATGAAACCCCTGCAGACACTAGCTACGAGTCACGGGGTGTGAACACGCCGACATTTCTGTGAGTACCTCGTAAAGCCGCGCTCATTATATATGACGCTACTGGGTCTTTTTCCCCACCCCCAACTTCCTTCCTCTTTTAATTGTGGTACATGTGGTTACTTTTGCTAATAATCTAACTCAAATGCAAACTGCTTTTCTCAGCCGATGTAGACAAACTTTGTTCTTTTTATCTCTCAAGGACGATTTTCACTTTTGAGATTTTTAAGAAGGTACAGAAATATTGTAAAGGATGCAGATGGGAGATAGAAATTTGAAAGGGGAGGGTGAGGAGGAAGGTAGGGAAGAGGAGGAGGAAAGTGGGGGAAGTGAGAGGAGAGAGACGAGGATAGGAAACAGGAGCGGGACGGAGAACGGAGGGCATGTATGGTAAAAAGAGAAGTTGAATGACAATTTCCTTTACCCCCCTCTGTTGTTTCCCCCCAACACACACACACACACACACACACACACACACACACACAAGAATTGCTAGTAAGGGGCTTCCCTGGTGGCGCAGTGGTTGGGAGTCCGCCTGCCGATGCAGGGGACACGGGTTCGTGCCCCGGTCTGGGAAGATCCCACGTGCCGCGGAGCGGCTGGGCCCGTGAGCCGTGGCCGCTGAGCCTGCGCGTCCGGAGCCTGTGCTCCGCAACGGGAGGGGCCACAGCAGGGAGAGGCCCGCGGACCCCCAAAAAAAAAAAAAAAAAAAAAAAAAAAAAAAAAAAAAAAAAAAAAGAATTGCTAGTAAGGTAAGTAGATATAAAAAGAAGGAAGAAGCTGTCTGCCTTTACTGCCTTTCTAACCTTGTTGAATGTAGATAACAATTGGCTAATGGTAAACATACTGGTAATTGCACCCATCCTTGTCATGGAAGTGTACTTATGTGATCACTAGCCTTCTCGCTGGTCCTCAAACTTGCCTGAATTCAGGGACATTACATTCTCTCAGCCCTGACTGCTCTTCCTCCAGATACTCACACTGTGAACTCCTCATTTCATTGAACTCTCTGATCAAAGGACACCTACTCAGAGCTGACCCCCCAATCTGAAGTGGCCCTCTACTGTGAATCTCAGACCCTTTTCCTTGCTTTAGTTGCCTTCATAGACTTATCACTACCTGAAAAGTGTTCTTGTATGTTTATAATCTGCTCTCTTTACCTAGAATGTAAGTTCCATGAGGGCAGAAACATTTTCTGTCTTACTCCCTGCTTGATCACCAGTACTTGCTTATAGGATATGCTCAATTATGTTTGCCGATCAAATCATTAAGGTGTTTTCTTGAAGGCTAACATTTTTAGTGAAATTGCTGAAATACTTTGAAAATAACAAAATGGGAAAACTGACAAATATTATTTTGAACATCACTAATATGCAAGGATATATTAAGCCAGATTTTAATGGAAATTCAGTGCCACGAGACTTCTTTGCCGTTTCAGTACAAGTGAGCTTTGTGCCACATCAGTAGAAGGAGCAGAGCAGATGTGGCACTTAGGCCAGTGGGGAGAGTGGACATTGGGTTCCGTGGAGGAAAGGGAAAAGAGGGGAGAGATGACCCTATTTCCACATTTTCAACTGCTATTCTAAGCCACAAGAACCAGCTGGTTTTTTTACTATTCAGGGAGTTATAAACTCCATCATCCCCTTTTAGTGCTTATATTGTGTTATCACTTTGCAGCACGGTATTCTTGTTCCCTCTCTCCCCTCCTCTTTTGCAAGTTCCTTTCCTCTTGTACACCCATTCAGCACAGTGGTGCTCCATGAGGCTTTCCTTAGCTCCCAGCTTCTTCTCACACTTCTTCCCCAGGTGACTTAGACATTTATGCCTGAACTCTCCTGCCCCCAACGTCCTTTGGAAGCATTTGACTCACATAGCTCACCATCTAATGCTTATTTCTATGCAGTATTATCCTTCAGACATCTGAAATTCAGCATGGGCCAAACTGATGGCTAGAGGTCAAGGTGTGGGTGTCACTCCGAAATAGAAATGAAATTAATGATGGGATCAGAGAAGGCTCAGAGATGAAGGGAGGGTATCCACTACACGGGATGCTTGCTAATAATTTCAGAAGCTGACAGTTCAGAATGTCGCAGTGTCAAAAACTTCAGCCTCAAACTATCACGGTGTCAGTATACCACGTACTGAGTAGCTGCCTCCTCAACATTAGTACCTGGCTCAAACAAACAAGAGTTGTCCCTGTGATCCCCAGTCACTGAATTCAGGTGGTGTCACATTTAGCAAACAGTGTGTCTGTCCTTCTCTTGCCATGACTGCTGACTGATGAGCTCTGAAACATAAGACTCTGTGTATAGTAGCAAGAAGGGGTCCAGGTCTTGCTAGGCATCAGGTTAGTGGACTTGTCTGATGACTATAGGTGTGTGGCTCAGTAGTGCTACTTATTTCATTCACTTCAACATTTTTGTTTGTTCCTTATTTTAAAATCTTTTTAGGATAACTGCATTGAGCTGACCTAAAAATCAGTGGTTAGTGGACTAAATCATGACAAAAAACACAGAACACAGACCAGGGATTTTAGAATGTGTCCACTTTAAGTGACTGGTTATCTACTGAAGTCCCTGTGAAGGATAGGAAAATTGCAAATACATCTTGAATAAAAGCACCTTCTGGTAGATGCTTACAGTTGGATAGACAGGAAGTTGCAGAACACCAAAGTCATGAAATTTATAACAAGGGACTCTCATGATCTAGTAGGATAAAGTGATTTCAGTCATGCAACAAATATTTGTGAAGCGCCTGTGTGTATCAAACACTGAAGGAGCACTGCAAATGCAGCAGTGGGGTTAGTGGATGGAGGGTGTAGAGACAGACCCTGCCTCTGCATTCGGTGGGCTTACACAGTTTTAAGGAGTTCTGATCCTTCTACAGGCTATTGGAATGTATTGAGATAATGGTAAAACAGGGAAGCACGTGGTGTAACGGAAGACTCTCCAGGCTTGGGGTTAAGAAGGCTTTCCTGTGGAAAGTGACACCTAAACTGAGACCTGGAGGACAATTACGAGATAGCCAGGCAAGGAGGCTGAGGGAATGATGTTCCAAAAAGAGGGGACAGCATGTGTGAGGACCCAGAGTATAGGATGTGTCCAAGAAGTGAAAGAAGATAAATATCACCTAAGTGTAGAGTGTAAAGGGAGACGGGCAAGAGGAAGGTGGTGCTGTGAGCAAAGGTCAGCTGATACAGGGGCTTTGTATGACAAGCTGAGGAATTTGGACTTTATCCTGACAAAGCTGATACCCATGATATCAGAACAGGATCTTGGAAGGCAGAAATGGCATCGATTTTTCCAAAAACAATAGGGTATTGCAAATAAATAATTTCTCAGCTGTAACAGAATATGGGAAGTGAGATTCTGAGGTTCAGAATATGGGACTTGATTCTAACAAGCACGTGTCTACGAGTTTTATAAAACAAGCCATGCTCTCCAGTGTTTTATTAAGGCTCCCATAGCTTTTAATTTAAATTCAGCTCCCGTAGTTTTGCATTTTGCGATTCTCCCAATACAGATGGGAATTAAGCAAATGAGAGAGGCTCAAACAAAAGGAAGCACAGAAGATGGTAAATTGCCAGATGCAATCAAGGCTGATGAAGGTGTGACTGCAGCTATTGACCTATGCTGTTGCCATGGGAACAAAAGCCCAGTGGTTCTGGAGTGCTTTTCCTTTTTAAGGACAGACTGGCTTTAGTGAATAGTTAAGACTGAAAATTATGGAAGTCAGACCATCCACTGCCACATGTATTCTAAATCTTTGTTAGTGACAGAGACGGTGGCTAGCTGGGTCTGAGGTGAGCTCCCCAGAAGCCCGGAAGCTGTGAAAGGCATAAGGTTGAGGCTCAGTGAAAAGCAGAGTTTAGCTGTTGCCTCAGGCCCACTTCCCCAGCTCCACTCCATGTTAGACTGACATATTAATTGTGATACTGAGAATTTAGGAGGAGGAATATAATTAACTAGGCTTTATTAACATATGATTTTTTAAATATCAAATTAGGATATTGGAAACTCATCAAGCAAATACACAGAAATGTACATTTTATTTTCCTTCTTACGTGTTTCTGAGAAGACTAGTCCTCATTACATTCCTACTATGGGAGTGGCTTCTGAGCACCAAGCACCATGATAAGGCTTTATGTGAATTATCTGTCTTAATTCACCAACAATTCTATCGCATTTGTACTGTTGTTATCCCCATTTTACAGATGAGAAGATTGAGACTTAGGGAAGTTAAAATCTGACCAAAGATCTTAGTGTCAATAAAAAAAAAAAAAATGGAGGCAGGATTTGAACTCAGTCATTCTGATGAGAGACTTGCTCAGGTTATTTTATTACAGTATTATTAGTAGATGATATCTTCTATCTTAGCACCATGGAATTTCAGACATAGAAAATAACTTGGAAATTATCTAAACTGACTTCCTCATATTGCAAATGAGAACAATGAGTCCCAGAAAGTTTATGTGACTTCCCTAAAGTAATACAGTGATTCATGACTAACCAGGATCAGAACTCAGGGCTATTCAGCGTAACTTGCTGCCTTTCTTATTGACTGAAAATAGAAAGGTTTTGTTTGTTTCTTAATCCAAGTCTTCTTCATAGCATCCTTTCAAGTCTCATTTCCTGAGGGCTTTGCTTTTATCTATTTTATTTTAGCTGGGCCTTCTCTGCATTTAGAAATGACGCTGATTTTTCTAAATGTTAAGCAAAGATAGTCCTAAGAGAGCAGAGTATACAGATTTCTTAATGCATGTGGTTCTCGTGTGGCCGGAGCTAAGTAATGAAGCCCATCAATCAGGAGTGGAGTGGTGCACGACATGTCCTCTTTTGGTCATTATTTCTTAAAATGTACTCCTTTGTCATCTTGTCTCATCTGGCAGAATTTGTCTAGACTATATACACTTTTAACTCAATTATCTGATACGAGAAACACATGACCAACAGAAGAGGCGCATTCAGGGTGAGGGGAAGGGGGAGGAAGTGGGGAAATGTCTCTGACAACTGCATTGCAATGAGAGGGCTGGAGAGCACATTTGAAGGAAGAGCTAATGACAAATATTCTCTCTGGGCTGGAACGGCAAGGGCCTAGAAGCTATTTTCAGTCTGTTTGTTCCAGAAGATCAAGGAGATATTGTGAAGTACCTGAGCAAGGAAAAATCTGATGTTACATTTAAGGGAGAATCTCCTCCTTTTAACATCAAAAGATGCAAAAGCAAAAGCAAAGCAATAATTACTTTTGAATTTGCTAGATCAACTAATTAAACCGTAGAGCAAAGGTTTGGGAGAGGACTAGAAAAGTGCATGGGCGGGGGGACATTTAGAAAAAGGAGGAATGAAAAGATGCACAAAAAAAGAACCTTGAGAATATATAACCCCCTTAATGGTAATCAAAAGAGAATGTCCTGTGTAAAGGAGAAAGCTAGACATCTACAAGGGCTAGGCAAGGACATATATTCATGAATGAGGCTGCTGAAAGACAGTGGGGGGCTAAGAGTCTTGTATGTGGAGCAAGTGAAAGGGCTGCCTGTGTGTCTTTCCTTTTCAGACCCTCTGCAGAACAAACAATAATCAAGTAAATGTGTCCCTTAGCTCTAAATCAAGATGTAGTTCTTTGTTCCTACTATTTCTAATGCGTCATGCAGATCTATAGAAATGGTTTGATTTTACTGTTTAGTAAAAGTTCTTCCTAATGAAACACTTTATAGTTCAAGGATATATAGTAGTAAAGGAAACCAGAGGGGGAAGTGGGACTCTTTTCATTTAAGAATGATTTTCATTTCCTCTTTTAATTAGCTATGTTGCTTAATATAACAATACCTTCTCACCCACATGTGTTGAAAAAGAAAGCTGTGAGGCTTAATTTAGGATGCATCTCCTCGATTGCACTTAATGGGAAAAAAAGCTGTAATAAAGGGTGTATATTTTTAACATGTGGATTGACATGTTAAACATTTTGCCCCCTTCTCAAAGCCTATATTAAATTCCAGATCACATATGAATCCTTGTTTAATGCCAGCAGTCCAAAATGACCTATCTTGTGCTGATTTCCTTCCTCTGTCTATCCATGCATCCATTTAGCCATTACCCAGCTAACAAATATTTACTGAGGGTGCATCAGCTGTTAGGCATTGTGATAGGAACTCAATGGTGACTAAAAACATACAATGCAGTCTAGATGAAATACCAAAAAAAAAAAAGTACAAACAAAAGCATAATTAGAAACATAAATAAATGCTATGAAGGAAAGAAACATGGTGATATTAAAGCTTGTAATAGAAGAACTTGACTTAGTTGAGCAGTCAGAACAGGCTACTTACACTGGATTACTAAAGCATGAATTATATAGCAGAATTTACCTAGAATGAAAATAAGAATTAATGACTGCCTTTCTACAAAAGAGGCGCATTATTATAGGACATTATCACTGTGTTGGCTTGTTTGTGTAAAAGAAAGGGCAAAATCTCCAATTGCTTTGAAGGGCTTGTAAACTGCTATTAAAAATAATTAGAGAGAAACACGAAAATATTGGTTGAGAAAATTTCATACAGATTAGCTTTCTACACAGGTCTGGCATGAATTTAAATATTTCTAGGCAGTGTAATAGAGTGGAAAAAATAAATGCTAAAACATATACTAGACCTATATTAGTATCACAGTTCTAATGAATATTAGCTATGTAGCTTTGCAAAAGTTATTTATCCACTCTGAGTCAGAAAATCCACAGCTGATAAGTAACACTAATAAGAATACGGTAGGGTTATTGTGGAAATTGAATAATATGTGAAAATGCCTCAGACATTAAGATTATTCAATGCCTGGACTTCCCTGGTGGTGCAGTGGTTAAGAGTCCACCTACCAATGCAGGGGACACGGGTTCGATCCCTGGTCCGGGAAAATCCCTCATGCCGTGGAGCTACTAAGCCCACAAGCCACAACTACTGAAGCCTGCGCCCTCAAGGCCCGAGTACCACAGCTACTGAGCCTGCGTGCCTAGAGCCCGTGATTCACAAGAGAAGCCACCGCAATGAGAAGCCTGCGCACCGCAACAAAGAGTAGCCCCCCGCTCGCCACATCTAGAGAAAGCCTCTGCTCAGCAACGAAGACCCAACGCAGCCAAAAATTAAAAAAAAAAGATTATTCAATGCCTAAGATGCATGTAAAACATTAATCTGCTGTATTACTTGTCTCAGTTATATTACCTACATATTATTGTTGGACTTTTCACCATTAAGGATGATTTTCTTCTTCAAAGATTTTGTACTTTGAAATATTTTGCTCAATAAAATAAGCATTTATTATATAATAATTGATTTTGATGGACATATATACACTACCAGATGTAAAATATCTAGCTAGTGGAAGCCACTGCATAGCACAGGGAGATCAGCTCCGTGCTTTGTGACCACCTGGAGGGGTGGGATGGGGGGGTGGGAGGAAGACGCAAGAGGGACAGGATATGGGGATATATGTATATGTATAGCTGATTCACTTTGTTATACAGCAGAAACTAACACACTATTGTAAAGCAATTATATTCCAATAAAGATGTTAAAAAAATAATAATAATAATTGATTTTGAAATTTTCAACAATCATGCACTTGTAACTACTAATCAGAACTTCTGATCAGCCTGATCACAATTGAATTTATATAACTAAAAAAAAAATTCTTGCACTATTTCGACTTTTTAAAATTCAAATTAGCTACCTCTTATGTGAACAGTGAAGCAGCTCTTGTCCAAATTCCTTTCCAGGAAAATAAGGGGCAAGAATGCTGAACCAAGGGCAAGGTTGAGGGAGGCTGGGCTGGAGATAGATGAGTTCTGTGCTCCTCGCACCAGCTCTGAGAGTCCTAGTTGAACTCCAATGCACTAGAACGATATAGCTTAATCCCTAATTTCAATGTGTCAATTAAAAGTTGTATTGATTCTACTGTTAAATCATTGACTCAGATGTTTGGAATGACTTCATTGTCACAGAGCTCACCTTCTGAAAGTTGTCACACTTATTTTTTATTTATTTATTTTTTTTTGCGGTATGCAGGCCTCTCACTGTTGTGGCCTCTCCCATTGAGGAGCACAGGCTCAGGACTCGCAGCCTCAGCGGCCATGGCTCACAGGCCCAGCCGCTCCACGGGCATGTGGGTCCTCCCGGACCAGGGCACGAACCCGTGTCCCCTGCATCAGCAGGCGGACTCCCAACCACTGCGCCCCCCGGGAAGCCCTGTCACACTTATTTTGATGAGTTCAAAGGGTATTAAAATTTGCTCAGTTGAGTCTACATTTCTGCTCAAAAGTCATCAGCTTTTGTATATCTTACTGCCTCTCCTTGGCTGCCATACTTTACAAGCTTCCCTCCTTGGAGCATTATGGAGGGCCTTGAGAAATTCTCATGATGAGTACAGAAGTATTACCTAAAGAGACAGTGTCCATAAAAATTATATCCACCCCCATTTGGGCCATGCCACGATGATATAAGTTTCCCTCTTTTCAATTACCAAGATTGTTGATATGCCCTGAAGTTACTTCCACCATGTTGACTGCTGGTTGAGTATGTGCACTTGTCCAAGAGTCAGAATGATATAGGAGGTTGTTGCCTGGGTCAAGGTAATTTAAGGGTGTCCAAAGTTCCAATTACACATCCCTCCTGCCTGTCACAGAGTTTGAAACTCACACCAATACAGGGTTCTTCCTTGCTCTTTAGAGTCTCTAAAATCCTTTGTTTAGATGTACAAAAATGTACAAAATCCTTTTGTGTTCTTAAACCATTACCCACTACTTAATACTTTCAAGAGTTGATGTTTCAGGTAAGTGACAGGGATTTAGAGAAGAGCCACCACACATCTGAGCAGCTAATTAACTGCTTTCTTCTAAGACAAGTGATCACATAGTGCAGAGGTTCTGGAATTCTGGGCTGGTTCAGGGGGAAGATATAATGGAGTTTCAGATGGCTTTTGGTAAAAAGATGCTATGAAGAAATAAGCCAAATTGTCTTCATATTTCTTCTATATTCCTGCCTTCTGGTACTCAGTTGTCCTTTTTAATTCTTGACATTCATCACCATGGCTGCCTAATTAAGAGCATCTCTTACAGCCCTCCAGGTATTAGCCCATGTAATACCTCAGCACAGTATTAAGCTGAGGATACAGATACACGAAAGGCAAGCCTCTACCCTTGAGGTTTATAGTCTGCTTAACCTTATAATCATTTTTCCCCCTCAAATCATGGACTGATATTGCCACTCACTTGTTAATTTGCATTATTAGGCCTGCAAATCTTTGGAATTCAATGTCATTCCAGATAAAACATGTACTGCTTTATTTTTTTAAAAAATATATTCATATGCCACGGCCATTCTAGACTGTAGTGACACAGAAATGATGTCAAATGACTCATAGATTCTTGTGAAAGCCACATAAATAAACCAACAGTTTTAGTACAATGTAATAAATTCTATCTTTAGTAGAAGCGTAAGTTCATAGCTATGTGAGCAGAGATGAGAAAGTCTAATTCTGACTAAGAGGGTAAAATGTGTCTTCAGAAAGAAATGGTGAGCTAAGATGGGGGAACAGTACAAGACTTCATTACCTTGGAAGTCCCAGGAAATATTAATACAAGATACATATGACTTGATATGAGAGATAATCTGAGCATGGTCACTATGGGGACCCAGTGGGGCATCATGAGAAAACCAGAAGCATCATGATAAATTCTGGGCAACCAGAGGTCAGAGGGAGTTTTAGTGTTAGGAAAACACTAAAAGTAGGAGAGAGACTAAAGAAGGAGAGGTGGGAAGCTTGTAAAATATAAGTACACACTTTTTCACTGTTTTGTAGAAAATGTATATGTGAGTGTGTACAGGCATTTCAGATAGAGGGAACTTAATAAAGGAATTGTTTGCAAAGATGTTGCAGGACTGCGAGAACAAAAAGGAGTAGGTAATTCTACTCGAAAGATCAGTAACTGCAGGAATCTATTCCCTCCCTTACAGCAGGGAGAGCTAAAGCGAAATGATCCAGACTAGACTAGAGCTCACAGTTCCTATGCCCCTGAGCCTGCTCCTTGGGGATCAAGTTGTGTGAGCAGGAGCCCAGGAAGTGATGCTCAGCAGCCATCACTGCAGGAGGTACCACGAGAAAGCAGAACAAGAGCTTCTCCCTACCTTCAAACCTAACAAAAAGCCAACCGACAAGGGAGCTTGGGAGTTTGAGAAAAATAACATGCAGGTTCTCATCCCCAGTGGTATAGAGGAGACCATAGAAGAATGATTATGGAGTTGAGAGATAATAGACACTATCTAGCAACTACATGTCCTGACTTAAGAATCCCTTAAGAATCTCCCTCCATCATCCCTACTCCCAGTATTCCATCAACAAAGAACAACATGGAGGACACTTGTGTACTTGTTTTCATGTTCTTCGACATTACCTACATATATAGTCATATGTACTCTTGGGAAATAGGAAATTATTCTAAGTATGTACTGGTAATAAATGAGGGAAAATTGGAGAGATACAGATTCAGGAGGGAGCCTTTAAAAACAGCAGAAACTAACACAGCACTGTAAATCAGCTATATCCCAATAAAAATTAATTTCTTTAAAAAGCAGAGAAGGCTAGTAGTAATTATCTAGAAAAATAATAGTCTCCTCTACTCCTAACCTATTCTTTACCAACACAAAATTTTTTAAAATCCACTTATTTTATACATTTATGCTTTCCTTTTTAGTTTTTTAGGTCACCATATCTGCTTTACTCCCACAATTAAAGATTTAAGAAAATAAGTTGTATTTTTCCAACCCAACAGTTTCTAATAATGAAATATGACAAAGCTAACTCTATTAAACAGCTATTCAGGTTGTTCAAATATGCTCTATGGCACATATTTGGATAGGAAAATAAGATGTATCTCTTTCAAAAGGAGATTAAATGGCTAAAGATCAGAGAACAATGACAGCTGGAAAACTCAACTGGAGAACAAAAATAGATACATAGCCAAAGAGAGAAGCTTGGGTTTTCTATTTAATTTATAAAAGAGTTCTGTTTTTCAAAAAAAACGATTGCATTTGTTGATCTTTAAAAGATTAATATAAAAATTTAAAAGAAGTTAAAGTAAAAACAGTAAAAAATACTTTATGCTTTTGCTTTTACATTGCTATTTCCTCTGTATAACTCTGTATAAGTTTTTAAAGGCAGTGCACACTAGTGGCTCACAAATATACAATATTCTTTAGGGTATATTTTAAATGGTACTCTGTGTCACTTGATTGAAAATTTAGGCTGAGAAGTCAGGAGAAGTCAAAACTTAAAACTATAAAACAAAATCCTGATCTTTCAATTAATTTGCAAAGTTATAAAATCATCCTGTAACTATAATTTTGGGGGCAATTTGCATGGCACTGCTCTTAATAGACATATTTTTGGAGTAGTAAGAATTTCACCATAATCTCCTCTCCAGGGTGATTTCACACACCATAAAATAGGGTCCTTCAGACCCTTTTCCTAGTTGTTCCCTCTTCCTGGAATGCTCTTCCCCTAGATACCCATCTAGACGATTTTCTCACTTTCTTCAAGGCTAGTTGCTTCATTCACTCTATAATAGTAGCTAACACCTTCCTAACACAGCAAGAGTTGTAAGACATCAATTATCCAGAAAGGGCAACTTCAATAGACAATTTTTTAAATGTAATAGTTATATATTTACGTGGTTCAAAATTCAAAAGATACAAGAAGATATACAGTGAAGTTTTCCTTCTAGCCCCATACCATACTTTCCACTCTCACCTCTCGACACCAGTAAAAGCGGTGAGATCCAGGAATATAACCTATACATAAGTGGTGGGTCACTCCACAGGATGAAGCTCACAGATTATTTCTGTGTAATACAAATATGGAGAATTTATATTCTTGCAGGACACATGTCCCGGAGGTATGTTACACAGTTTAATGGGCTATGATATTTCATTTTCTATGTCATGTGAATAATTCCTTTAAAAAAACTCTGAAGCACCTAGACATTACATTGTGATGTGAAGTGAGCATTGTTCTTTGGAGTAGTCATCAATTCTTTAATGTCTGAGGTGAACACCTCATGGAGAAGAACATCCATTTCTATTTGTATTTTGTTTAATGGTTTTATTAGTCAGGATTATCCAGAGAAGTAGAACCAATGGGATATATTGTCTGTAAACTGGAGACCCAGGAAGGCAGGTAGTGTAGTTCAAAGCCTGAGAGCCAGGGACCTGATGGTGTAGATTCTAGCCTGGGTCTGAAAACCTGAGAACTAGGAGTGCTGAGGGTAGATCCATGTTCAAGTAGTGAGGCAGAGAGAACAGGAATCTAACCTTCTTCTGCCCTTTGTTCCATTCAGGCCCTCAAAGGACTGGGCGGGCGATACCCACCCACACTGGAGAGGGCCATCTGCTTTATTCAGTCTACCAATTCAAATGCTAATACTTTTGGAAACATCCTCACAGACACACCCAGAATAATGTTTAACCAGCCATATAGGCATCCTGTGTTTCAGTCAAGTTGACACATAAAATTGACCATCACAATGGCAAATTTATTAAATTTGTTAAACTTATGTATTTAATAAATCTTTGAAAATATTTTTTCATAAATATTTAAATATAAATAACACACGAATAACAAAATATCCTTTCAATTTAAATGGGAAATACAAAATTACTATGACTGGTTATTTTGAATACTCCAAAACCACTAAGACGACAAAACTTACACACATACAAACTCAGCAAATTTATTATTCTACTAACTCTTAAAACTATTCTACAGTTCCACTATTACAAGCTTAATTCATTCCTTTGTTGTTTCACACTTGATGTTAATACCTTCCTAGGTGGATAGCTATACTAATTTTAATACATACCTAGAGCTGTAGTCATATTATTTTGATAACTTCTTGGGGTTGGAGTAATCTTAGCAGATGCATTAGAAAAATAATACCTTCTCAGACCAGCCAAGGATTTTTGTTGCCAACAGATGGGACAAAGAATTTGGTCATTTTTCCCATAGTGAGCTTTCTTTTAGGTGACATATTTTATCTGTTACTTCATTGACTCTAAGTCCTCACTTCTTATGTGGATATTATTTTTGTCATTATTTTGTCTCTTCTTGTCTTCCCCCAGCCATAATATACTTTCAAATAATCACTTAGCTACACAACCCACTGTCTTGTCTTTATGATATATTGACCTAGTCTGTTAGCAATATTACAAACTGATATATTTCTTGGTAAAATTTTATTATTATCAATAGTGCTATATAGGAGCTTCACCTTCTAGGCAATAGGCGATTAACATTAGGTAGTTAGCTCTCCTCATTAATAACAGTGGCTTATTATTTATTTTCCTGGAACAATGGTAACCTCCTTCTCTACTTAGTTTTGTTTGTGGCCACTGATACTGACTACCTGTTGAACTCCCTTTCCACCTGATTTTTATTTTGGGTCACCTGTTAATGTTCATTCCTTCCTAGTTTTGGTATAGACTCCTTTTTTTCCCCAGACTTTCTCCATACTTCTCTCTTTATTCTTTCCATTGTACGCAGATGAAAGCAACAGCATGTCTATTCTTTATAAACAGACATATAGCAGATATATAAAAGTATAAGAAACTGAGCACTTTTATATATTGCAACTTTATTTGCTAAAATTGTTGTCAAACCCAAGTTCGTGTGCCCAACTCACAGTGAAGCCAAACAAACCAAAACATCTGAGTTTGGAGCAGAGAAAGGTTTAATGCAAGGGCCAAGCAAGGAGTATGGGTGGCTCATGCTCAAAAGACCCAAACTCACTGGTGGATTTCAGGGAAGTGTTTTTTAAAGGCAAGATGAGGGAGAGAGTCACAAGGTGCATGATCAGCTCGTTCATAATTTTCTGACTGGTTGATGGTGAAGCACATTGGAAGGTGGTGTCACAGGGTTTAACATCATCAGTGCTCAGCCTCCAGCCAGTCTGGGGCCTATGTGCTCATGGTCATCATGCAGTTAGTTTCTCCCATCTGGTGGGATTTTATTATCTACAAGACAACTCAGGAATGTGCATCAGACACTGTTGTCCATGTTCTTTAGAGAGGAACCAAAGGTTCTCTGACTCTGCCATATGGCTGATCTATTGTTTAAACTGTTACCAGTTTTCCTGGCCCAACTGCTATTTTTTTGTAACTACATTTTCACATTCTTCTAATCATTAACTCCTTAGCTAGCCTTTTGTGACTCAGGGAAGATCTGGGAGCCTCAGCTTTTCTGTAAACCAGAGGCAGGTGGAGGATATGTGGGGGGTCTGTCCCAGGAAGGCCCCATAGGGTCCTGCTCAGTTACAAAATCATTATAAATTTGAATGTATTCACCTTTCTTTTGTTCTGTATTTTTAAAATAATGTTTATACAAACTGTTCTCTTTGAATTGGCATTAGGAACTCACTGAATTTCACAGCAAACCTTGTTCAAACTGACATAACAAGAAAAATCATAGTTATTAGTATTACAGTATTATTGCCGTGGTGGCTGTGGTTTAAATTATCACCACTTGATTAATGAGATGTTTTTTGAAGAGTCTTTGTCCTTTCAGCACTACCCTTTTTGGTAAGAATTAGACATGTTTTGATATTTCTTTTCCTTAAGATATGGAATCCATTACTTTCCTGTAATACCCCTTGCCTCTTAGTTGAGAATACTGTTAGAATAAAATACCTGGGTTCTTGGATTGCACAAGAGGGTTGGTGATGAGCAGAAATGTTTCTTCATTTGATCCATTTTCCTTAGTGACAGAGGTAAAATATATGTTTGTGTATATATGTGTATATATATATATATATATATATACATGTGTGTATGTATGTACACATTTGTATATATACATATATATGTATTTCTTTCTTATTGAATATAATTGATGTACAATATTATGTTTCAAGTGTCCTACATAGTGTTTTGACATTTGCATACATTATGAAATGATCACCATAATAAGTTTAGTAACTATCTATCTTAGTAGTTACTAAGTTTAGAAACTACTAACATACAAAGTTAGTACCACGTTATTGAATATATGTATTTCTTTTTAAAGCATAAGTTCACACTGATTTTTCTAATTTAAGCATGTGAAGTTTCATCAATAACTAAGACTTTCTTTTACATGAACAGACAGGACATTGTGATGTTCCCACCCTGATAGATACTACATTACTAGAGAAGAGAATGCTTAGCTAATGATAATATTGAGTATTTTACACTGTCTCTGTGAAATGATTAAGTCTAACCTTAATCCTGCCAACAATTCAGTTTTTGAATCTGATGACTTCATTTACAGAATGCAGTTTACCAGAATCTTAATCCCATCATCAGGTGCTCTGTGTGTGTACCATCCATGAAGTTATATAGGACCTCATGCTTAGAACGGCCCCATACTTGGTTTACTGCTTTGCTGTTGCTGCCTTAAAATCCTCAATCATTTTTTAACAAGAGTCTCTGCACTTTCATTTTGCCCTGGGCCCTGAAAATTACATCCCCAGTCCTGCCCATAATATATGAGCTGTTAGATTAGAATTTAAGGTCCTGGTTCCTTTACCTTTCTATTCATCCACAGTAAGAGGCAAATTTTTAGCATATGCCTTTCCAATGAATAACAAATCATATTAAATCCAAGAGACTCACCATTTCCCCTGTGAGACTGAAATCCTATACAAAAAGTCTTCAGGCAGAAGAAAGTCAGCCTAAATATTTGACTGGTCACTAAGAGTTTCCAGGAGACTTAAAACTACAGATTTCTGGGAAGCTCTGCAAACTAAATCCAAATCTTTATAGAAAAGAACAGGGAAGTCTGCATTTTTTAAATCTCTAGGCTTCTTTTCTAACTGGTTGCGAGTAAGTATGGAAGGAAGAGGCTTCATTACATTAGGCTGCTGAAATTCATGACGTGAGAGGCTCCTGTTACCAAACTCAGTTTCTGTTGGGTATTAATCTGATATGGTTTCTACCTGTTTCCAATCCACCAACAGGGTACCCACCAGGAGGGAACTAACAGGTACTACTCACAACCACTGTTGATGTGAGACCTCTTAGCTCTTACAATCATACTCAGCTAACATTTCCAAGAAAACATTGGCAGAATAAGTCCTTTCTTTTTACTTCTTTTAAAAGTTTATTTTATTAAAGTATAGTTGACTTACAATGTTGTGTTAATTTCTGCTGTGCAAAGTGATTCAGTTATACACATATATACATTCTTTGTAATTCCTTTCTAATTTCTAATTTAACCTCTCTCCCCACTTAGTCTATTTCCTGTAGTAACTATGTGGGCTCATTTCATTATAACTTATTCCCCTTTCTCTTCCCTGAGTCTGATCTTAATTACAGCTGTTACTTTCTTCTGCTCAGTCTTGCCCCTTTGTGGGAAAGAGAGAAAAGAAGACAGGAGCAAAGCAGAAGCAAAAGTACCATCTTAACTTAGACACCTGGGGGGGAGTTACTGGGGCTACGCTGACGTTTCCTCTGCATAATCATCACACAAGGGGTGGATTATTTTCCCCTGCACACTCTCTATAAGGTACAGAGTGTAGGGCTTGTGAGCTCTTCAAGGAGCCAGGACCTCAGACAAACAATCAAAACGGAAATATCAACTCTAAAGTACACAAATAAAACTGCAAAATCAAAATTAGCCATTGCTAGCTAATGTATATTACACTTACTTGTTACTATTAATAACCACAAAAATTTCATTATATTTGAAAATAATGCATAGGTTAGCTTTACCTTGCTTTGCAAGAATTCCCGAGTATACTTGATAATTGCTGAGAATTATAGCCAAATGTTCATGAGATGCATTATCCATAGCCAAATAATTTCAGAAGCAAAGTTTAAAAGTTCATTTCAATTTTTTTAATGAAAAAAATATGTTTAGGGACACAGGGGACAACATAAAGAGCTCCAAGTAGCCAAAACTGGAACAATTTGAGCAATAAAGTAAATAAATAGTATTCAATTATAACCTAAAGTATAAAATGAACATCTATGAATCCATACTGACATAAGTAATTGAATTAAGAAATTTAAATATATTTAATGTGAGTAATTTTTAAATGTTTAGAATACTATAGGGACACCATCAGATTTAAGGATGCCCAAAGTCCTCTAAGGTCTTAAGACATCCCCGTTAAAGTAAATTGCCATAGGCTTTCCTGGTGGCGCAGTGGTTGAGAGTCTGCCTGCCGATGCAGGGGACACGGGTCCGTGCCCCAGTCTGGGAAGATCCCACATGCTGTGGAGCGGCTAGGCCCGTGAGCCGTGGCTGCTGATCCTGTGCTCCACAACAGGAGAGGCCACAACAGTGAGAGGCCCCTGTAGCGCAAACTGCCATAATGTTTATAGCTGTACTTTTGTTTTTTTTTTTTTTGCGGTATGCGGGCCTCTCACTGTTGTGGCCTCTCCCGTTGCGCAGCACAGGCTCCGGACGCGCAGGCCCAGCGGCCATGGCTCACGGGCCTAGCCGCTTCATGGCATGTGGGATTTTCCCGGACCGCGGCACGAACCCGTGTGCCCTGCGTCGGCAGGCAGACTCTCAACCACTGCGCCACCAGGGAAGCCCTATATCTGTACTTCAATAATAGTTTGTAAAGTCAGATCATAGTTGACCTAGTAAACAGTTACCACAAGCTGCTATGTTATAGTGGTAATTTCAACTGTTTTGCTAAAGCAAAATATTTTGCAGTACTCCAATATTAAAAATATGTAAATAGAAAGACAGGCAGACAGATAGACAGCAAAACCACTCAACCCCTTACCCACCTCAGCAGCCCCAGGCAGCTCTGCAGAATTCTGATTATCTGTGGAACTCAACTTGTAATTTTTTTTTTAATACAGTGGGAAAAGCTGAGTCTTTGAAGGCTAGCCACAGAGTTGGAGAAAATAATTGGAATATAACTGTCTTGTATAGGGCATGTATCCAGATAATATAAAGGACTCTAATAATTCAGTAGGAAGATAAAAATCCCACTAATAAAAATGACAAAAAGGGGGGCTTCCCTGGTGGTGCAGTGGTTGAGAGTCTGCCTGCCAATGCAGGGTACACGGATTCGAGCCCTGGTCCGGGAGGATCCTACATGCCGTGGAGCAACTGGGCCCGTGAGCCACAACTACTAAGCCTGTGCATCTGGAGCCTGTGCTCCTCAACAAGAGAGGCTGCGATAGTGAGAGGCCCGCGTACCGCGATGAAGAGTGGCCCCTGCTTGCCACAATAGAGAAAACCCTCGCACAGAAACAAAGACCCAACACAGCCAAAAATAAATATACATTAAAACGATCAATTTTATGCTCTTGTACCTGTATTTCAAGGCCAAAAGTTCAGCACACTTATTAAAAAACAAAAATGACAAAAAGAAGAAACACTTTACTAGAGAAAATATATGAATGGCTAATAAGCATATGAAAAGTTTCTCAATATTATAAAACACTGGGAAAATACAAATTAAAATAAGTTAACGGGCTTCCCTGGTTTCGCAGTGGTTAAAAATCCGCCTTCCAAGACAGGAGACATGGGTTCGAGCCCTGGTCCAGGAAGATCCCACATGCCGTGGAGCAACTAAGCCCGTGCGCCACAACTACTGAGCCTGTGCTCTAGAACCTGCAAGCCACAACTACTGAGCTCGTGCACCACAACTGCTGAGCCCGTGTGCCACAACTACTGAAGGCCGCATGCCTAGAGCCTGTGCTCTGCAACAAGAGAAGCCACTGCAATGATAAGCCCGTGCACTGCAACGAAGAATAGTTCCCGCTCGCTGCAACTAGAGAAAGCCCACACGCAGCAACAAAGACCCAATGCAGCCAAAAATTAAATAAATTAATAAATAAGTTTATATAAAAAAAAAAAGTTACCACTACATGCTTACTAGAATGGATGCAATATAAGGGCTCCATAGCAAGTTTTGGGAGATTGAGGAATAATTGAACCTCTCACACATTGCAAGGATGCAAAATGGTACAGTTACAGTTGAAAATAGTTTGGCAATTTCTTATAAAGAAAAACAGCTATTTACTATAAGACTCAGCACCCTCCCTTCTAGGTATTTGCTTAAGATAACAGGAAACATATGTCCCTACACAGACTGGTAGGTGAGTGTCTACAGCAGCTTTATTAACCTCTGAATATTTATTTACTTCCTGAGGAGAATGTAAACTCAAAAGTAAACAGAAATGGTCACAAGTTGTCTTTGCTGTAGAGTTCGAGATTCAAAAATCTGAATTTACTACAGAATGTTGTTTAAAAGTCAAATACTTCTTTCAGAACAAAATGTCACAGAATGACATTTTAACACCCAACTTAGGCTTTTTTTTTTAATTAATTTTTATTGGACTACAGTTGATTTACAATGTTGTGTTAGGTTCTGCTGTACAGCAAAGTGAATCAGTTATACATATACATAGATGTACTCTTCTTTAGATTCTATTCCCATATAGGCCATTACAGAGTATTGAGTAGAGTTCCCTGTGCTATAAAGTAGGTTCTTATTAGATATCTATTTTATTTACAGTAGTGTGTATATGTCAACATCACAAAGTCATTACTTAATGTGTCCAGTAGGACGTGCAGTGCTAGCTGATTCAATGCATGCTTTCTTAAAAACAAATAGGTGCTGTAACTTATTAACAGTATTCCTGAAAATTACAGTAATTTCAACACCTATCTAAAGTTGTATAAAATTCATATTTTAAAAATTCTGTCACTAGTTTTAGGTTACCACATTTGTGTGGATATCACAGATTGAGCTGACATGTTAAGTGATAATGGATTTTTACCTGCCACAACTCTTACACTTCAAACATCAAGAGAGAAATGATAGTGCAAAGCCCTCAGGAGGCAGTTTTCTAAAAAGAATTTTTTAAATCTTCACAAAGTAGAGATGCTCCACTAGCATCTTCTCAGAATGGAATTGTTAAATCATATGTTAAGCACTCATATTTTCTGCTTTCTATGTCCTCTGCTAGAACTAGAAATGTTTTCACAATTCCTTTGAGACAGATTCTTAAAATTCTCCGCACTTCTTTTAAGTGAGATAGTAGCATCATTTAATTATGAAAGTTGTCTGCTTTTCTTCTGGGAATATTAATTTGCCCGCCATACATCTTAGTAATTTTACAGCGCAGTGTTTGCTGCACCTTCCTTCTTCTTGCTGTGCTCTCCCTCATAACTTTATCTTGATTAACACTCTTATCTCCTACCTAAAAGTTACCCAAAGTAGCTTTATATTTTTTTTTGTTGTTGTTGTTGTTGTTGGAGCATTTAATTCGTTTGCATTTAAGGTAATTATTGTTATGTATGTTCTTTTTTAAAAAATTTTATTTATTTTTTTATACAGCAGGTTCTTATTAGTCATCCATTTTATCCACATCAGTGTATACATGTCAATCCCAATCGCCCAATTCATCACACCACCACCACCACCACCCCCTGCTTTCCCCCCTTGGTGTCCATACATTTGTTCTCTACATCTGTGTTTCAATTTCCGCCCTGCAAACCAGTTCATCTGTACCATTTTTCTAGGTTCCACATATATGCGTTAATATACGATTTTTTTTTTCTCTTTCTGACTTACTTCACTGTGTATAACGGTCTCTAGATCCATCCACGTCTCAACAAATGACCCAATTTCATTCCTTTTTATGGCTAATATTCCATTGTATATATGTACCACACCTTCTTTATCCATTCATCTGTCAATGGGCATTTAGGCTGCTTCCATGACCTGGCTATTGCAAATAGTGCTGCAGTGAACATTGGGGTGCATGTGTCTTTTTGAATTATGGCTTTCTCTGGGTATATGCCCAGTAGTGGGATTGCTGGGTCATATGGTAGTTCTATTTGTAGTTTTTTAAGGACCTCCATACTGTTTTCCATAGTGGCTGTATCAATTTACATTCCCACCAACAGTGCAAGAGGATTCCCTTTTCTCCACACCCTCTCCAGCATTTATTGTTTGTAGACTTTTTGATGATGGCCGTTCTAACTGGCGTGAGGTGATACCTCATTGTAGTTTTGATTTGCCTTTCTCTAATGATTAGTGATGCTGAGCATCCTTTCATGTGTTTGTTGGCAATCTGTATATCTTCTTTGGAGACATGTCTATTTAGGTCTTCTGCCCATTTTTGGATTGGGTTGTTTGTTTTTTTGTTATTGAGCTGCATGTAGCTCCTTATAATTTGAATGAGATTATGTGTTGGGTAAGACTGTCTCATCGGTAGCAGCTGTGAGTGTGTCTGACTGTATGTCTCTGAGGGGTTTACCTAAAAGTTACCCACAGTAGCTTTAAAGGTTGGAAACAGAAAGTGTGCTGTTTTATTGCCATACTCAAATACCTTAGGCAAAACTATGAAATGAAGCACGCCATTTTATATTCAACATGACTCACCTTTTCTCTCCTTCTCTCCTTGTCTTGGTGCCTTTTCCCATATCTTTTCCACCTCTAACTCCTATACCCCCATATGCCAACTTCTATGTAAATTAATGTATTTGCTTGCCACCGAGAGAGGATTTGCATTTGAGAGGAGCCAAAACAACCAATTGTGGAATTTGAACAACTCTAGCAAGTTGACAAGGAGCTAATTGGGGAAGGAAGTAAAGGTGTGGAAAAGGTAAAAGGAGTTTTGGTTTTCCTGCCTCAATTAAAATGTACAGATTATTAACTATACCAGTGCATTAGGCTGAGCCTAAACCTTTCCAGAATAATTCAAAATGTACAGATTATTAACTATATCAACGCATTAGGCTGAACCTAAACCTTGCCAGAATAATCCAGAATGGGTTGAGGTCACTATTATAATGAAAATGTGGTTAGAAGGCACCATTTAAATATCTAATGTTATACATATATACATATGAAAATGTGGTTAGAAGACACCATTTAAATATTTAATGTCAAATCCCACAGTTGAATGTATATAATGTGAAAAAAATCCTTGCAAAAAGGTGATGGGACCGTGTTATTATCCAGATTAGTTTCTTGTACATTTGTTTCACTTCTCAAAAAAAAAAAAAAAATTAAAACTCAGTATTTCTCTCTCTACACCTGCATCTGGTTACTCCCTCTTCTGCATTGACTACAGGGTTCCACTAGGAGGGGATCACTTCTGTCTTCTCCCAACTTCCTGTTCTAATTCACGTTGCTTTTACTCATCTTTTAAGTTCATATTATCCACTAAAAAAATCACACAAACAAACCCCTTTTTGTATAATGAGAGAAAATAAGTTTAGTGGTTAAAAAATACATGCCTATTCTTGCAGGTGTCAGCTCTCAGCCCCCACTGCCCCATCATCTGTGTACCTTTGCACAGTGCGCAAACTGTACAACAATCCACTCAGCCTTGACTCCACCCCTCCTTTCCTCCTCTCTCTTTCCACTTCCCACTATTATCAAATGTACTTTACTTTTCAATCTTTACATTCTATTTTGCAACCAAAATTACATGTACTTTGTATACAGATTGAATATTAATATAAAGCATTTACATTACTATACCAATATATTATTCACTGTAGACAAAAGTATGGTTACATTTCTTATTTTTTGTATAGCTCTTTGTTTTTCCAAAATTGCCATTTTTCTTTTTTATATTACCCCTCTCTCTCTCTCTCTCCCTCCTCCTCATTGGAACCCTCCTTCCCTTGCTTTAGGCTAGACTATTTGATCTTGGAACCGGCTGTGTGCTTGGGTTTTTCGAATTATTTTCTTGGATTGATGCCATTATTTCCTGGAATTCATGTCTTTTGAAAAAATTTACTGTCTTGTTTTACCTGGTTGGAACAGAGCCTCAAGTAAGTGCCTACCAGTGAGACGAAGTTTCACATTCCTTGCACATCTAAATTATCTTCTCTTTGCCCTCAAATTTCACTGATAATTCAGCTTAGAACAGAATTCTAGATTGAACACCATTCCTCTTACAATTTTAAGTTATGCCTCCATTGTTTTCTAGCATCAAGTCTGGCAGATGAGATATCTATTCTCAGTTACATCATATTTTATCTGTTTTTTCTTCCCTTGTTCCACCAGCATACCTCTACTGCCAATGGAAATTTTTAGCATACTCCCTTTCTCTTTATTGCTCCCAAGTTTCACAGGGATTGTCTAAGTATTGCTTTTTTAAAAAGTCAACTTCTATATTATTCTAATAACCTTTTTTGATAGGAAATCTCATGTCTTCTTTCAGCCTGGGCACTTCCCTTTTAAAATGTATTTGATGACTTCTTCCCCTCCATTTTCTCAGTTCTTTCTTTCTGAAATTATTCTAAGTCAGATATTAACTTGCTTGGTTGTAGACCTTCTTTTACCATTACCTTCATATTTTAGCCCCTTGTGTTTTAGATAGTATAATAGGTTATGGAACAAGGCTGCATGGATTTAATCCCACCTCCCCCTTATTATCTGTGTTACCCATAGGAGTTTCTTGTTACATTTCCTCATTTCTAGAATGGACTAATAGTGGTGTCTACTCATAAGGTTGTTCTGAGGACTAAATGAGTTAATTCATTTAGCACAGTGCTTGTCACAGAGTAAGTGCTTAAAAATACTGGCTTTATTTTTGGAAATAGTATAGCATCACAGTTAAGTTCATTGACTCTGGAGCTAGACTAACTGGGTTTGAATCCTAGCTCATTAACTAAGTGACCTTGACCAAGTTGCTTAATTCCTCTATACCTTAGCTAAAAAAAGAGCATCATATTATTACCTACATAATGGGCTTGTTGTGTTGACTAAACTGCTTAGAACAGTTCCTGGCTATTTGGAAAATGTTACCTATTTGGAAGAGTTCTTTGACTTTGTCTTTTAAACCTGATAATGATTTTTATATTTGTCAATCGTATTTTAGATTTCCAAGACCTCTTTCATGTTTTCTAATAGTTCCTTTTTCATAGTATACTGTTCATGGTTTGTGGGTATAATATCTTCTCAAATTTCTCTGAAGCTACTTATTTAACATTCCGTTTCCAGAACAATCTTAATTTCTTTCTGAGTGATTCTTAAAATTTGCTTATTTTCTTTTGTTTTCATTTAGGAGTCTTTCCTAAAAGTCTTGGTGAGCATTGATTGGGTCATTTTGAATTTCAGAACAAGATCATAAAAGGCTATCCTGGGTACCTGTGAACTGGAGTGGTACATTTTAATGGGTACTGTGGCTTTAGGGGGAATGGGTAAGAAGCTGGTCCTTATGTTGGATGGTCCCCAAAGTCCAGGAATCCCTGAGATTTGCTTTGCCATGGCAACATTCGTGCTGGCTGCCCTGGTTCTACCAGACAACTTTTGTCCAGTTTCTTTAAGGAGGAAGCCTCATGTTTCCCCTCAGGGAAAAATGCCTGATCCACAGCTTTCAGGAGTGCCGGGGTGGGGAAGTCAGCTACTCTGTATTCAAACCTTTCAGTAATGCCCTATTTTCGCTCCCTCTATAGGGTCTTGAGTCTGAAGCTTTGCCAAGGCTCCACTGGGCAGGCTATTTGTTTCTTTGGTGGCAGCTCAGAAAGCATGAGTTCTAGGCTCCAGTTTGCTCTCACTCAAACTGTATGGTCAACACCATCTTTATCTTTTTGCTTTCCAGAGACGTATTGAAATCTCTTTTCGACTGATAGTCCCTCTCCAATTCTATCTGCTATTACACATGAATACATTTTTAAATTCCTTTCAGAGTGATTTAATGGGGACTTGGGTGGGAGATGAGATAAATACAGATGTCCAGATGGCCATCTTTAATGATGATTGCTGAAAATGTATTTTAAAAGGATCCCTTGGTTTACCTCAGCTCATTTGGACACACTTGCTTTTAATTAGTTAATCTCACATCATTATCAAGTACAAAGTATGATATGTAAAGAGGAATATTTAACTGTAAAGGCATTTGTCGTGAGTTTGTAAATACTAAGGATTATAGAGCCACCTCCCTGCCTCTTAATAGCTGTAGCTCATGCCTTCTGGGCCTCAGGTAGCTCTTCCTTATTGGCTTCACACTTTGTTCAGTCTCCTGATTACTATATTATTCCCAAGGATATATAATTTGGGGGATTTGGGTAATATGAACATTTTAATTGCTACTTGGCATATCTCCTTTTCCCTCCCCAAAATCCTATGTAGACTCTTACCCTGGTGTTACAGTCTGGATTACAAAGAACTTTCAGGGAGCATCTCACACAGCCTGGTACTGAGCTAGCCCTAAGAAATTCACTTGATATTTTAAATTTTATTTTTTTATTGGAAAAAAAGTATTTTAGATATTTTCTATGTGTGATACATGGGAGATAGAGTGGAGGACAGGATGACATGTTTCCTCTGATTGTATAGCTTCATTCTATAGGATTCTTGTTAATCCAGGCCCACCGAGTTCTTTTCAGCTTTTCTGACCTGAGCACCTATCAGCAGAATGCATTTCCAGGCCCTCATACTATTTTGAAGGGGAAAAGGAACCAGTGAGAGTCACATAGGAGAAGGCTTGGATGCACTTTGCTGCTCCCACCAAAGGCTGTGTTCATTTTCTTCTGTTTTCTTAGGGGCTCTCTGAGCATGGGGGGTGGGTTGGGGAGAGGTAAGAGTGTGTAACCAAATGTACTAAAAAGTTTTTTTATATACCTACTCAACATTTTAAGTTGGACATGGGAGGATGGTAGAATTACATTTCTTGGTACAGTGACCATCTCTCTTTATTTTATCAGGGACCTGCTTGTGGTGCTAACTCAATAACATACAAATAAAGTCAAGAATGACCAATGTCTCTCTTTCTCTATTATAGACTCCACTCTAAAACTCCCTATCACAAAAAGAGGGCAGCCATAAAACTGTCACATTTTACATTCTGGGCATAAAACTCTTTAGATGACATAGCAATTGTTCTTTTTTTTCCTAATGAGGTTGACAGCCACTAGAGGCCCTCCAAGCCCAGAACTCAACAATGGAACTGGAATGCTAAACAGCTCTCAGCAGCACTGTCAGCCCAGAGGTAACTGAGGGGTTGATTACGCCTTCTGAAAGCACTTATCTTCCAGTCTTGTCCACAATGGCCACATTAAACACCTGCAGTCTGTTACACAGCCTAGGTGGGTTTCTTTTCTGAAGAGTAGTATAAAACCAACAATCATTTCTGGGCTCATGCGTTCACTTTTTATTCCTTTCCAGAAAATTTTTTCTTAATATTCTTCTGCTTCAAAACAAATTCTCAATGTTTACCATCTCTTTGGAGAGATTTTACAAACTAGCAAAGATGATTCTGCTTTCCCAGTGCTGATAATACTCACTGTTATTCAGCAGAGGGTCCACAGAAGATGCTTCCTTCTATCCCACGAATAGTGATGCTGAGGATTTGATTCACTGAGTCGGTTGAGCGAATTAGGTTGAGAGGCCTGAGTTATACGTCCACAGGCTATCTTGCTCTTGCCAGTATATGGATATCCAGAGGTCTAGTTATGGGATAGTCCAGGACAGAATTTAATGGTCTGTCTTTTTCTCCACATGGGGCTCCGATAACAGAAGGAGACAGTGTTTCATATGCTTGGTCCTTCCAGGGTGGGGAGTCAAACAACAAGATGAGTATGCCAGTGCTGCATAAGTGAACCGGAGGAACACCTTTAACCCTGATCTTCCAGGCCAGGAATAAGGAGGGTTAAAGACCTCCCTACGATCTACCACTTCAACACTGAGTATTTGTAATGACATTCACTCTTTACTAAAACCCATCCCACCTCCAGAATGGCCAGAGCAGACAGATCTCTCAGCTGGTAGTCAACTCCCCCTTTAACCCATCTTCATCATGATACCATATTATCTTCCTTAAATCAGCATATTATTGCATCACTACTCTGCATCCTCCCCCACCAGTACTTGGATGACTCTGCATTGCCATTTGGAAAAGTCCAAGTTTAGCATCTTATTCAAGGTTCCCCATTATTTTCTCTTCTAGTATATTTTCCACTTCTCTGCTTTTCATGACCTTTTTATGCAAAAGCTCATCTTTGCAAATGGCCCACCTGTTTGAAATTCTTTAACAGAATGGAATTCTGCAACAAAAACTCAAGTCAGTTATAAGAAGTTCAGTGTTAACTGCACCATGAGTGGGAATGAACCTGAGCCAAAAAGGAAAATTTCTGGTCTTTGGAAGTGGTTCCATTCTTAACCTGCTTCCCTAATGAAGCTCTGAAAGCCCCAGAACATGGAAAATACACTTGCTTTCTAGGGACTGGGCTGCCGTGTTTAGGTAAAGTCACCCATCCTTTGAGGATACCCTAGAATTTCCATGAGCCTGGAAACATTGCATCTTGTCTATCACAGTGGGACTAAGGAGTATAGCATGCTGATTTTAATATTGAGAAATTCCATTGTCAACAATTTATTTTAACTTCCTTAAAAGAGCATATAATTTTAAGTATCTCAAGAAAGGAGACATGGTAGATAACTCTCCTTTGCCATTTATTAGAGATATTGAGTCTATGATTAAACACATTGTTCATGTTGTGTTTCAGATTTGCCCAACTATCTAAGTCATTTGAAAGAATAATCTGTTCAGAGTTCTTCAAGAGAAGAAGGTTTTAGATTTTTTGGATCATTTTAGTCTGGCATAAAAAAAATCATAATATCAAAATCCTGATCTTAACCAAATGATCTTTTTACTTCATCCTAGGGAAATAATATGAAAGTACCTGGTTTAGATTCTTTTCTTAAAGCTTCTTCTTCTGGAATGATGTTTTCTAAGTTCAAAGGGAAGCAGTTGTTTTCAGGATTTTGACCTTGATTTGCACAGAATCAATCTAGTCATTTTGACTTCCCAAATCTTAAAGAAAGGGTCTTTCACTTTAACTTTGATAAATGCTGCTGTAATTGATTCCTTGTACCTTGGTACAGTGGAACACTGACCACTTGCTTTCTGAGAATCTTCACTTTTATTCTAGAAGTCAAGGATTAAAATGAGCTATTCTCTACCACATTCAGACATGGTGACCTTAACAGGACATAGTAGTTTGTATTGTCACCACCCTTGATGCTGCACATTGAAGGGAGCAGAATACGCCACCCCAAAATAAGCCTCTTTGGTATAAGGATTATTTTGAGAAACTGCACACACAGGAGAAGCTCTGAAAGCAGAGTAGAGATTATCCTTTTTTAAGGGAAATCTTCATTTATAATGGAAATTTACATTAGAAAGGAGGTCTGTACCAGGAAGAGAGCTATTACCAGAGGTAACTTTTTTACCTGAGAGATTTATCCATATGTCAGGGCAACCTTTGTTTATCAAACATTTACTCCCCTCTCCTTCCCTGTGAATTGCTCCCCCTCAATTCCCCAACATCTTCCTTTTGTCTTTACCTGAAGATGGTAACTAAGATGGTGGCTTGGGACATATCAGGGAGTTACTCATTTTTCCTGGGTTCTCTCATGAAAATGTGAGGTATACATGTTAATAAACTTCTGTTTTTCTCTTGTTAATCTGTCTTTTATTACTGAGGTCTTAGCCAAGAACTCAGAAGACTGGAGGGAAAATTATTTTTCCTCCTCTTCAACATTTAATAACCACTGGAAAAAACCCATAAACAAAATTTATAATGATTAACACTAGCTGCTGCTTTTGTAAAGTGGTAGATATTGTTGCCAGGAAACTAAATGGAAAGAAGCTAGAGAAAACCAAAGCTTTTACATTTGCTGATTTAGCATATGTGGAGGTAAGATTTGTTTCAAGGGTTTGATTCTTTTTAGCTTGATTTAATTTAGTTGACTGTGAGGTAAGGTATCTGCATACTCATTTTTAATAATCATAGCAATACTTAGTGATACTTTAGGTGATGATTTATATTTGAAGCTGATAATCTGAGAAATTATTTCGAGATCTAGCCTCAGGAAAAGCACATGCATACACACACACACACACACACACACACACACACACACACACACACACACACACACACATACATATAGAGTATGAGATCTAAAATGTATAGCATTTGCCAGAAAGCAGGGCTCTAACGGAGTAAAATGTGAGCTTCAAACACTGGCTACCCAGCAGGGAAGGGCCTCATTACTAAATCTGAGATGCACTTATAAATCAAAAGAAGCCCTGAGGTAGACAAATAATTTATGTAAAATTTTTGCTTTTGCCTACATAAGTGATTACTCTAATTCACTATTTCTTTAGTCTTGATAACTCAAATGTTTTATTATTTAGTGAGGGTCACCTGAATTTAAAAATCACAGATGTCCGGCTTCCCTGGTGGCGCAGTGGTTGAGAGTCCGCCTGCCGATGCAGGGGACACGGGGTCGTGCCCCGGTCCGGGAAGATCCCACATGCCGCGGAGCGGCTGGGCCCGTGAGCCATGGTCGCTGAGCCTGCGCATCCGGAGCCTGTGCTCCGCAATGGGAGAGTCCACAACAGTGAGAGGTCCCACAGATGTCATAGATTAACTTACTGTTTAACAGTAAGCTGCGTTGTTTCCAAAGCCTTCTACCTGCCCAACACATATACCTTTCCCCTTTTGCTTATCTAGAACACATTGAGCCTAGATTAAAATCACCTGGAAATCGTACACTTAAAGATGGTTAAAATTATAATTTTGTGTTACAGATGTTTCAGTACAATAATAATTAAGTCATTTAAAAATCACCTGGAGAGCATTAAAACAAATAATAAAAGATAAACAAAATCCCAGCCCTACTCCAAGATGTTGGGATTTAATTGTTCGTTTATGTGAGGCTCCAGTATTCATTAAATCCCATACAGATGATTCTGATTTGCCTCCAGATGATTGATTTGCCTCCCTCTGATCCAGATGATTCCTTTCACTGCCAGGTCCTTTCCCTGGGTTATCCTGCATGCTGATGTCACATCAGTGCCCCAAACACTGTTTCATCACATCATTCCTCACATGCTCCCCATTAGTGAGCCATTTCCAACCATTTAAACAGTAACTTCTCTAAATGGGAAAGGCTCCATTGTGTATAGTAGTCAATACTCAGTATTAATTTTAATGCTAGGGAATTATTTTAAACCTTAAAAGACTGGCACAGAGCATGATACATGAGTCTGGTACCTAGGTTGTAAAATATGTGGTTACCCATTGAGTTGAAAAACACCTTGCTTTCTGGACCATGTCTAGAGAACTGTAACTCTAGCATCAGGGCTTTATTTTTGTGGGTTAGAGAAGTGGATCATTTTAAAATGCATATATCTGTAAGAAGGAGGTCTGACATGGGATTGCCCATGGGATTGCCTTTCCTTTTTAATTGGACCACTAACTAAAAGGAAAATTTCATGGGGGGTTGGCTGAGAACACCAGGCACCTCCAGAGACTCCAAGAATGAGGAGAAGCCCATGTAAGGAAAGGAGTGAGAACACTGGAAATCAACTCTCTTTACTTCACCATTTACCTGTAATAAATCTGCTGTAAGGGGTATGTTTACACTTGTGAAATATGCATAGTAAAGTGGGGAAATATCATTTAAATCGCAATTGGCTTCTAAGATTAGGCAGTGTCACTAAAATAGTAGCAGGCCTTTACTTCAAATTTTTAATAACGGGAAATTATGGACAACTTGCTCAATTAAATATGAAAAAGTACTATAAATTTACGAAAACTAAACCATCACAAGATATTTTCTCATCGGAATATACAGAAAGATAAATGAATGGAGAAAAAGTCAGTAAACAGACACATCTATGTTTATATGTGTATGTGTACATTACTCAGTGCCTCATAGAGATGGTGTAAATTCATGAAGCCACTAAAACAATAAATAACATACATTAAATACAATAATGTAGAAATGTACTTATTGGCATAGAAATAAAGCATGAGACTCTTGTTTTATACACATATGGTAGATTGATAATTCTGGAAAAGCTCGATCAAAAACAAGGTTATCTCCAAGTGGTACTTTGGGTATTTTTTATTTTCTCCTCTTCTTTATCTGACTTTCAAAAATCTAAGTTATACTTATATAACTTGTATAAAAATGCTTTATCATTTTAAAAAAGGCTAAAAGTGAAAAGGTTTTCTTTTTATATTGCAAGCTTATAACTCAGTGATAATTTATTCTGATACCATTTTATAATTACTGCAGGGTTTGCAGGAGATTAGATTGCTTATAAAAATAGAAGCCCAAGGAATATAGAGCCACACCTGAAAAAAAAAAATGGGTTCCTAAAATCTCAGTGGAAGATTGTATAAATGAAGTAAATACTAGGTTTATAGAATAATATGAACAAAAGAATTATCTTCCAGCAGAGCAGACACAGTAAGTGAAAGTTACAAACATTTTACTGAGGCATGGGAACTATAAACTAGGTTGGAAGAACTCATTTTATCAATATTTCAAGCCTAAAGAAGTAAGAATAAAAGGAAACGAAAATTATTTTTTTGTCTGTAGTTCTCTCTTTTCCCTTTTCCAGGGACAAACCAGCAAAGAGTGAAAATGTGCACAGAATAACGTTGAGGGTGGTGGCAAAATAGCCACAGGAGTGACAGGACCTGGGAGCCCACACAAGGATTGAGGCAGCAATATTTCCCAGCAAGCCTGTGCTCCTATTGCTGAGAGAACTGTGTAAATCAGATAAATGCCAAACTCGTAATTCACCCAGACACAGCTTTTACACCAGCTAGGTCAATCCAATTATCTCAGAGCAGGGACAATGGGAAGAGTGCATGAGGACATATTAGGCAGCATTCCACGGGTAAAAGAGGTAAAGAGATACAGAAACTCTATACCACCACCCAAAGGGTGCCTTCATAACTTAAAGCTGAACAGAGCTTCAAGCTCCTGTCCCACAGCCCAAAATCACCCTCCCAAGACCATGGGTCCACTCTCCTCTTGGAGCTAAAGTAAACTTTTCAGCAAGTTTTGCACATGCTACATTTTTACTCAAAATAAAGACCCTTTAGTGTCTTGAAATGGCTCCAGATAATAACAGCCAACGCTTATTAAGAGTTTACAATATGCCAGGGACTGTTCTACACCATTTGTAATTATTAACTTATTTAATGCTCATAAGCTAAGACAGGTTATTATCTCCATTTCACATATAAAGAAATACAGGCACAGAGAGATTAGGTAACTTGTTCATGATCACACAGCTAGTAAATGACAGAGGAGGGATACAAACAAAACTTTCTCTTTTTAAAAAGAATCTTTTTATCATAGTATAGTTGCTATACAGTATTATATAATTTACAGGTGTATGATATAGTGATTCACAATTTTTACAGGTTATACTCCATTTATAGTTATTACAAAATATTGGATATATTCCCCCTGTTGTACAATATGTCCTTATAGATTATTTTATACCTAATAGTTTGTACCTCTTAATTCCTTACACCTATATTACCCCTCCCCACTTCCCTCTCCCCACTGGTAACCACCAGTTTGTTCTCTATATCTGTGAGTTTGCTTCTTTTTTGTTTTATTCACTAGTTTGTTGTATTTTTTAGATTCCACATATAAGTGATATCATACAGTATTTGTCTTTATCTGTTTGACTTATTTCACTTTCACTTAACATAATGCCCTCCAAGTCCATCCATGTTGTTGTAAATGGCAGAATTTTATTCCTTTTTATGGCTGAGTAGTGTTCCACTGCACATATATGCCACATCTTCTTTATCCATTCATCTGTTAATGGACACTTAGGTTGCTTCCGTATCTTGGCAAGTGTAAATAATGCACCTATGAACATTGGGGTGCATGTATGTTTTCAAGTTAGTCTTTTTGTTTTGTTCAGATAGATACCCAGTAGTGGGATTGCTGGATCATATAGTAACTCTATTTGAGGAACCTCCATACTGTTTTCCATAGTGGTTGCACCAATTCACAGTCCCACCAACAGTGCACGAGGGTTCCCTTTTCTCCACATCTTTGCCCAGCATGTTTGTGGAGAAAACCTTCTCTTTTAACCACCACAATGTGTCTTGAGAGAAAACATTGGCTTAGTATGAGTTTATTGCTGCTCACTAGGCTCCAGCCACAAAATAGGATCAAATAACTATCTTAAAATCTGACCAAATAGAGCAACACTTCACCTGCTTCAGGGTCAAGACAGAGATGAATAGGAAGAGAAAACAAAAAAAGAATTGAGGAAGAATGAAGAGAGGGAAATCTTGAGTAAATAAAAGCAGATCCCACAATGGATAAACAAACTGTGATACATCCATACTGTAGAATACTACTCAGCAAGAAAAAGGAAGAAATTACTGACACTGACATAACAGCAACATGGGTGAATCCCAAGAGCATTATGCCAGGTGATAGAACCAGACACAAAAGAGTGAGATCTGCAGTTTATATGACATTCTGTATGATTCCATTTACCTGACATTTTGGAAAAGGCAATACCTTAGGCATGGCAAGCAGACCATACTGGTTTCCAGGATTTGAGGCGGGAGAGGGTTGACTATAAAAGTGTATGGACAAGATTTTTGGGTAATGAACCACTGCATGCATTTGCCAGAACTCTCATAAGTGCACCCTAAAAGGGTGAATTTTGCTCTGTCTAAATTATACCTTAATTTAAAAAAAATACAGGACCCACAGCACCCAGAACAATTTCAAAATCTTAAAAAGAATCCTAGCAGGTTAATTTTGTTCTTTTTTGACAGATCTTCATTGAGCAGCTGCTGTGCACATACAGTTGGTAGGGCTGAGAGGGCGCCAAACAATAATACACCATCCTGACCTCAGGAAGCTCAAAGCCTGTTACATTTAATCATGTGAATTGATTCTCTCCGAAGAAATCTGAGGGACCATAAATATAGCACAAAGTGTGCAATTTTTTTCCTTTCAAAGGTACCAAAAAAAAAAACCCCCAGAAGATTTTAATAAGTACGAAATATAAATAATGTAATAGTTCCAATGTCCTTAGTACAAAGTGGAATATTTCAGATGTACCCCAGGGGTGCTCTTACTGAACAAAATAGTTCATGCAGCCATTAACTTCACAAATATTTATTTAGGTGTTGAGGTGTGGTGGTTAGTTTCATTTGTCAACTTGGCTAGGTTATAGTCCCGAGTTGTTCAATCAAACACTAATCTAGGTGTTGCTGTTAAGGTATTTTGTAGATGTGATTAAAGTCCATAATTAGTTGACTTTAAGTAAGGGAGATTTTCTCAGATAATCTGAGTGAGCTGGACCTGATTCAATCAGCTGAAAGGTCTTATGAGCAGAGCTGAGGCTTCCCTGAAGAAGCAATTCTGCCTGTGGATAGCAGCTTCAGCTCGTTACCAAGAGTTCCAGCCTGTCCTTCCTGATGGCAAGCCCTACACATTTCAGATGTGTCCAGCCAGCTTCCACAATCACATAGGCCAATTCCTTGCAAAAAAAAAAAAAAAAGTCTCTTGCTATGTCTCTCCTATTGGTTCTGTGATTCTGGTTGAATCCTGACATACTGAAGGAGAGAGGAATCTAAAAGATAGACACGGATCTGGTCCTTACCAATTGTGTGGTTTGGTGGAGATGACATGGAAGTAATCTGGTGATTACAAAATAATTTTTTGTTGGTAGAAGTACAGGGAATATATTGGGTGATACCTAACCTAGACTTCAGAGTGGAATGGGTAAGAAACATTTCCTAGATGATGGAAAGTTTAATTTGAGAGTTAAAAAATTGACTGTGAATTTAAAAAGTAAAGTGTGTGTGTGTGTGTGTGTGTGTGTGTGTATTACAGGGAGGATGGTGATAAAATGTTCTAAGCAGAAGACCTAGTTTTTGCTAAAGTCTAGAGGCAAAAGGAAGCATTGCACAATGGATGAGTGAAAGAGACTCAGTAGAGCTGGTGTGTAGAGTGTGGAGGTGAGAGAGGAAGGCTGTGAGAACAAGCAGAAGCTAGATCATGTGGGCCTTGTGAGTCATGTTAAGTTGCTGGGCACAGGGAAGAAATTAGAGTTTTAAGCATAGAGAACAAGTGATTAATTTTGGATTTCAGAAAGATCATTCAGGACATGATATGGATAATAGATTGGGAGAAAATGGAGGTTGGGGACTACAATCAAAAATTCAAATGGCTGAAGAAGGTAACCTAGTAGAAATGGAGAGAAGGATTTAATTGGATAGATATTTAGATGGTAGAAAGGACAATACTTGCTGATTGATTGGATTTGAAGAATGATGAAGATTGAAAAGTCAATATCAAGCCAAGATTTCTGACCCGAGCAGCTAGGTGGATGGTGGAACCACTTGCAAAGACGGGGAACACAGAGGAAGGTGCAAGTATGGAACAGGGAAGGACTCTTTTGGACCTGCTGTGGCTTAGGTACCCTTGGACATACAGGTGCAGAGATCCAGTAGGCAATTGGCTGAACCAGTCTAAAGGGCAGGAGAAAATCTGGGCTCAAAATATGGATCTAGGAGCATCATTAGATCAATGAAAATTGAGGGTGTGGGTGAGCTCATCTAGGAAGACAGTAGATACAAGGCAGGAGAGAGAGCAAATTATAACCAAGAGTAACACTGATATATCCAGTGGGGAAAGAGAAAGAGAGCCTTCAAAACATCAGACACTAGTTTTTAAATCAGGTTAAAGTATGACATATCACAACCTTCCACTTTTTTTCTTTTTACCACAATTAATATGTGGTTATGAAAAGCAGTTGGGATCCAAAGATATCAAAATGTTTTTTAGCTGTGGATGTGCTTCCTGTCTATACTAAGGTGGTCTGGCTTCCATATGCTTTGTCGTTTGAAGCCTTTTCACAGGCATACATCTATCATTTAATCCTGAAAAAAAAAAGCCCTTGGAGGAATCTATTAACATTATTCTTATTTTACAGGCAAGGACATTGAGGTTCAATTCAATAATTTGTCCAAGCTCACTGAAGTCCATCCTAGTGCCTCTGACCATCAATCCCATCAGTATAGCTCTTTACAGTGGACATATTCAAAAACAGCCCTGTAGCCATGATTGACCTTATATTACAGTTAGGAAAATAAAGGCTCTTAGAAGCTGAGAGGCTAATCAATGTTTCTTACTCTGAAAAGGGAGTAGCTGAACTTTCATTCAGATATTTTGATACTATAAAACCAGCTTTCAATACCTGTTGACTAATATAGTAATAACTTAGAAAACCTTTATGGTCCATAACTTCAGTGAAGTTTTTGTTTCTTTATATTGGTTTGTCTGAGTATGAAATTGGGCCTCTCATTATCCACAGCAAGCATCATGATTTTTCTAGGAACTCACTAAATTTTTGCTAGAAGGTATATAGTCCTTTCTGAAAACAAAGTAATAAATAAATGTGAACCCTAGTGATTACTTCTCTGTTTTAGTTTCAGACTCTCCTGCTGCCATAAAGTAAAATTAAAATATGGGGGTATGATTTTGTAACCTTTAAGTTTCTACAAATACTAAATTTTGTCATTAGGATTATAACCATCAGTTATAAGGAAATTAATGAGAAACAGCAGTATAAGTCAGTGATCAATGCAACAATACTAAAAGACACTTGCAATTTCTTCTATTATAAATTTATGAACCATTATAGGAAGAATCCACCTATAAATGTTTCCTTAGTCTACCCTCAGCCATAGAAATATATAACATAATTAAAAACAGCATATCTTCCACCTAAATGATTATCTTGAGAATCAATGACTTAATTAATATGAAAGTGATTTGTAAATGGTAGATATCCCTGGGAAAACGGAGGTATTCTTTTTATTATTTTATTAATGATAGCAATCAGAGTTCTATTTCAGTTAGGTAGGGTCATCCCACTGCAAAGCAAATCACCCTGCTTAAGAATCCTTTCATGAGCAATATTTTATGTTCAACCAGATGAATTCAAACATTCCAGAAGAATCCAGCATCAACCAAACAATATGCAGATTTAGGATTCAGTAAAGAAGGCTGATGTTAGTAAGGAAAGAGCCTCAGTGTCAAAGAATGTTCGTGGTTATGTGAGTGACTCCTTTTTAATGGTACATTTATTTCTACTAGGTTCTAACTGCTCGGTTCCCATAGCAACTCAAGTGCTGGAGTGATGACCAAGGGAATGACCTTGTACTTCCTGGGATAGCTATTAAGCCCAGGATAAATCATTTCTTCTTTTTCAAAACTGCCTTCCAGTCTAGGGTCTTCCATTTGCTTGACATGCACTCTAGGTAATTCACTTTACCTTTGGTTTTGTTTCCTCATCTATAAAGTGAGATTCATAATAATAATACTTATATCACAGTTGGTATGAAGATATAAGAAATTATTACTTTACTAATTTACTTTTTCTTCAAAAGTTTTATGATACCACACATTTCACTTTGAAAAGACTTGAACTAATGTTACAGAATTTAAAAAGGGAAGATATTTTATTTGGACATAAGAAACGTAATGTGAAAAAGGAACACATGCACTCTGCATATAATCCTATGAACCTAATGAATCTCAAAAATATTAACTTTGTAAAGAAATAAATGCATATTTTCCTCCTTCAAAATTCAAATCCAACATTATGTTTCTGTTATCATTATCTTTTTCATTAATAATTTTCTTAATTCAAAATTTGTTCTGTGGAAGTTAGGATGAAGATTCTTGTACAGGAAAATTCTGAGACTTGATTTCTGAATATGTACCTAAAGGGACAATTGGCAATTTGTATGCTAGTTTGGGAGTAATTTTTTTTTAAACTTAAGGAACTCAAATTCTGTAGTTACAAAGCGAAATACCAAAGCTGCCTCTTTGACGTTATAGGAAATTACTCAAGAACTTCAAAAACGGTCCTGCAGACCATTTCTCATTATAGAGGGGTGGGGTCACTTGTTCACTCATGTGAAATACCTGTGACATAGTGGATAAGCTTGTAGCTCTAGAGCCACACCACCTGAATTGGAATGCTTACGTTTCTGCTGACAAAAAGGAAACTTCTTAAACTTCCCACGCTTCAATTGATTTTCTCATCTATAAACAAGGATCATCACAATATCTATCTTGTGGGTTTTATGTGAGGAGAAAATAATAAAATAGCATGTGCAAAAAGCTTAGTAAACTCTCTTGAAAAGACAGCTATTAAATGTACTACTGGTCGTTTTAGCCTCAAAAGAATGCCTTAGGGCTGCCTTGTCTAATTTGTGCCTGTGATCGGTAAGAATGAGACAACAAATAGGCCAGTAATTTAAGCCACAATCATTCACAAGCACATAAAACATAAAACTCTTAGTGAGCAAAACTTTTTCTTATGTATTCACCTACCTGCTGTTCCAGAAAATCACTTGAGCTGCATGAGTTAAACTTCTAATCATCTCTTGGATTCCAAGCTAATGAAAGAGCTGAGTTGCTGCTGCTCTCCTGGCTTCAGTGTTAGACTCGAGGGCACTTCCAACCTTAGAGTATATTCCATCCACTTCATTTCCTGAATAAGAAAATCAATTCCTCAAAACCTTGCATAATTTTTATCCTTGTTCTATCATCCACCAATCTCTTTCTCTACAGGCAAAAACAAGGAACCCAGTAAAGAAATAATGGAGTGAATTGAACTGAAATTCCATTCACTGGGGCTCAATTCAAATAGTGCTGAGGTGCTTGGTTGTGGATGTTCCAACCCAGTGTCTCCTCTAAGTGATGAAAGTAATTTCTCCCTCAAGTAGCTTCTGAGAGTTAAAAGCAAAAAATCAACAACTACAAAAACACTTCCTACAAATCCATCTGTAATGAAACACCTAAGATGAAAACTCCCTACTTGGAAGTTTTTACAATCAGTTAAATTACGAGGACCAACTGGGAACTTGGAGAGAACCAATTACTGTGGTATGCTAAAAGCAACATAATGGAAGAGCCTAAGAATTCTCAGTCTCTTGACTGGCTACTCTTCACAGGGTGAACGCTTTTCTACTAAGACATAATGTTCCATTAGTCAAAAGATGAAAAAGCAAGATCAGAAATTACATTTTTCAGCACTAACATAACCTTAGCTAGTGTTTACAGGCATAGCACAGTGCATAAACAAGCTTTTGATCGTTTTTTCATTTCCCACTAGGGTGGGACCAACTCACCTCAGTTTGCTGTGACTTTTGAGGATTCAGCATTGAAAATCCTATATCCCAACAAAGCCCTCAGTCCTGGGAAAACTGAAATGGTTGGTCACCCTATATCCCAAACCAAGTCAGTCCTACACCTAGCCACATCTACAATGTAATTTTCAGGGCTCCAAAAATGCCTTCGCCAGAAAAGCATCTTCATCAGCTTGAAATACAGCATTTGAGAAAAGATAAGTGGAAGCATATTCATAAAATAGCTTAAAATCCTCCCTGTGGCTTATTGGTAACCTACAGTCATTCATACATTGTATGGCAACAGGGAGACAGTCCCAGAACTCCTGCCACTTACTATGGGGAGAGAGGCCATAAGGTAAGCCATCTCAATACACCTCAAAAAGTGCTATGATGGCCAAAGTTCTGAGTACTATAGAAGCACAGGACAAATATACCTGGAGCCTGGGAGAATCAAGGAAATCTTCCTAGATAGTGATAGCTGAGAACTTTTTTTAATTTTTAAAAAATTTTAATACAATTTGTAAGGGTTACTTTCCATTTGCAGTTATTACAAAACATTGGCTCTGTTCCCTGTGTTGTACAATACATCCTTGAGCCTATCTTACACCCAATAGTTTGTGCCTATTGACAAGTGTGAGGTGATACCTCATTGTAGTTTTGATTTGCATTTCCCTGATGATTAGCAATGTGTCTGTTCACCATCTGCATTTTCTCTTTGGAAAAATGTGTATACAGTTTTTCTGCCCATTTTTTAATCAGGTTGTTGTTGTTTGTTTATTTTGATATTGAGTTGTTTATATATGTTGGATATTAATCCCTTATCGGTCATATCATTTGCAAATATTTTCTCTCATTCAGTAGGTTGTCTTCTTGTTTTGTGGATGGTTTCCTCTGCTGTGCAAAAGTTTTTAAGTTTAATTAAGTCCCATTTGTTTACTTTTGCTTTTATTTCCTATACATTAGGAGATGGGTCCCCAAAAATATTGCTGTTATTTATATCAAAGACTGTTCTGCCTATGTTTTCTTCTAGTTTTATAGTGTCTGATCTTACATTTAGGTCTTTAATCCATTTTGTGTTTATTTTTGTATACAGTGTTAGAGAATATACTAATTCCATTCTTTTACGTGTATCTGTCCAGTTTTTCCAGCAACACTTACTGAAGGGACTGTCTTTTCTCCATTGTATATTCTTGCCTCCTTTGTCATAGATTGACCATAAGTGTGTGGGTTTACTTCTGGGCTCTCAATTCTGTTCCATTGATCTAGGTGTCTGTTTTTTGTGACATAAGCTGGGATCTTAAACACATATTTAATTTAGTGCTAGAAGTCACTAAACAAAGCCTTATTCTGAGAAAGGAGGCTAGACAGGCAGGTTTTGCTGAATATCATGCAACCAGAAACAGCTGACATTTTTGGGAAAAGGAGATGCTCCAGAGTGGGGGGAGGGGGAATGAGGACAGGAAAGATCTGGGAAGGCACCAGAAGGGGCAGAGTGTGTTCCTCCAGAGCAAACTTCTTCCTTTTATCATGTTTGCTTTCATTTCCTGTAGGAAAAACCTAGTCCGCTAAACTATTTCCCCTCTAAAGTACCCAAGTGTCCTTCCCATTTGTGTCTATTAAACCTTGTTCATCTTTTCAGGTTCCTCTGAACATCTCCATTTTCATCAAAGCTTCCTCGATCTTTGCTGATCCTCCCTGAGCTTCAACTTCCCAGGCCTCTAACCCTTTACTACATGTGCCACACACTTATGAGCTTCATTATATTTGTTTTCCAGTATTTTACATTTAAATTCATCAAAATTTGTTGAGCACCTACCATCTGCCAGGTATTTATTAAATAGTACTGAACAACTTAAATAAGACCCCTGGTCTCCTGGAGCATATAGTCCTTCATTAAAAAACTAGGATTATAAGCACTAAAAAGTTCAGACCATGCAAATATATCAGTTGTATCCTCTACAGTGTCAAAAACAACTATGGTGCACATTGGGCAATTCATAAGTATTTGTTGACTTGAGGAATTAAAAAATTCACTAGTGGAACTGTTCACATTAGGAAACAATAAAAAAGCAGACAAAAAAGAGATGGTACGTAGAAATTATTCAAGGCTCCAGTTGAAATGTGATGATGCACGTACACACTTGATTGTATAGTCCTGGGGATGTTAAGGCTGTGAAAGTTAAATGAGGAAAATGGAGTTGGAATTTTGGGAAAACTCCCTATGATGAAATTACAGATTCTTTTTCTCTTAATCAAGCTCAATAGCATAGTTAATACATATAATGAATTCAAAGAGAACTAGAAAGATCTGAGTTTAAATTTTGTTTTGCCTCTGTGACCAGCAAAAGTTATTATTTGCTTTGACTCTCAATTTGCTCATCTTTAAAATGGGACAGTGTGCTGATATCTCCTATTTACCCTCCTTTCCACCCTACTCTGCCATTCTTTACTCTGCTCTCTGTCTTAGGAGGCTGAATCAACAGATTCCAAGGCTCATGATTCTGACTGGGCTTAGCCAATGGGGAGCTGGCAGGGGACAGAGGGTGGAAGGCTGGTTATTTCCTTCCAGTGCAGGCTCCATCTTCCACAGCAGTTTCTTCTCTCTTCAGTGCTTCCTTCCTGGACTTTAGCCATCTGGCTGTAACTTCTCCCTGGTTCTCTGTTGCTTCTAGTCCCAGGGTACACTACCGTCTCTTGTTGGTTTCCACTAACACTGCCATGGGTCTGTAAATAGCCCCTTTATTAAATTTTCTACCAATTACCCAGTTTGACTGTGCAATCTTTGCCTGTTTATACAGACAACAATCATATTTGCCTCTTTTTTTTTTCCTCTCACTGTTGTGGCCTCTCCCGTTGTGGAGCACAGACTTCGGACATGCAGGCTCAGCGTCCATGGTTCACGGGCCCAGCCGCTCCGCAGCATGTGGGATCTTCCCGGACCGGGGCACGAACCCGTGTCCCCTGCATCGGCAGGTGGACCCTCAACCACTGCGCCACCAGGGAAGCCCCATATTTGCCTCTTGCTAATGTAAACATTAAGTTAAACTATGCAAAATGTCCAGCAGAATTCCTAGTATAAAGTAAGTCTTAGCAAATATGACTCTCTCACCCTCCTTCTTCCTGTAGAACACTCTGGCCTTCCTAAAGACAAGGTACTAGTCTATGCTAGTATGGAATCTGTACTAAATCTGATTTTTAATAGTTTAATAACTTCTCCTTGAATAGGTCTTTGTTACTATAAAGAAAAAAAAAACTGTTGCTTACATCAGGGTCATTAGCAAATAAAATCAAGAAAATGCATCTTTCAATGAGTCATGGCAATCTAAAGAAAAGTGTACTTCAACTATAAGTGCTTTGACCAGAGTTAAATGTGTGCTTTATAATGATATAATATTCCTCCTTTCAGGAACACATACATACTCAGACTATAAAAGAGCACAAGGATCAGACAGAAGAAAAAGATTTATTTGACACAGGCAACAGCTTTGTGGACAAAATATTACTTACAAAAATTTGTTTTGGAGATGATTGATAATATTTCTAGCTCAAGTTTCCTATAGATTTTGTGGCAGGGAGAGTAACTGAGAATTAACTGTGACAGAATATCTGTTGGGAAATGATCGAGTCTCCCTTTTCTCCATAAGATGATCACGGAAGAATGAAAGGTGTTCTTTCCTTGCAGTAGGGGTGATGAGGCTTGTGAGTTCTTTTGTCCAGGAATCCTTAACTTTCCTTACCTCCCGGGGATAGTTAACAGTCAGAAGAAGAAGTAATCAGTTGTTGTAGGTATGCTGGAAGGAATTTTCTGAACATGATTTTGTTATTAAAGGCTTAGGTCCATGTAAATAATGAAACTGGATTACTCAAAGAGAAACTTAATCAGCAGAAGTATTGTGATTGAGGATTGAAGAGGGGGTCTGTGAGGTTGATAGATCCCCTGAAGCCAGGGAGGTGGTGGGAGTTCTGGTCAAGAGCAGCAGAGGCAGGTCCTCATGGAAATGCAGAGCCGTTGAGGTGGTAGAGCCTTGATGCAATGCTGGGCTGTGTGTGGTAAGTTGAAACAGTGGCCACAGTCTACACAGCTTCCTGTATCTGAGTCCTTTTGAAATGTGACTATTCAGCTCCTCTCATCAAGAAGTGGAGTTTATTTCTCCACCTCTTCAATCTGAGCTGTACTGTGATGTCTTCTGGTAAATTTAACGGAGTGGAAGGGATGATATGCCAGTTCCAAATCTAGGTCTCAGGAGGCCTTGCATGTTTCTGCTCTTTCTCTTTGAACCTGGAAAACTGTCATGTGAACAGATTTGAAATATCCTACTCTATGAGAGACACACGGCCTGGTCCTTCTCCCATTTCCCATCTGATAGCCAAACAATCCAAGAAGCCACTTTGCTGACTTGTAACTCACCGCAGAGGTATGTGTAAACCCAAGTGAGACAGAAAGATCACTCAACAAATTCCAGCCCCAATTGTCAGCCCATAGAATCATGAACTAAGAATGTTTAAATCACTAAGTTTTGAGATTATTTGTTACCTAGCAAAGCTAACTGATACACTTTGTGCCTATGACCTTGGGATTTTGATCAGAATCTCTGTGGCCTAGCTTGACATGGGGAGAATGGTGCTACCTGACTACAAATGGGCCAGGTTGACCTGAAAAAAAGCAGCATCAGTGACCATCAGAGATGTCCAGCATGTACCATTTTGCTGTGCTCCCTGTCCTTCAGGGTTCTGTGTAATCTGAGGAGGGAGGAAGGAGAAACCCTTGACCCCATTTCTGTCAGATCAGTTGATACTGAACTTTCTAAACATCTTAATATGTGGGGACTTGAGTCAGACTTTATTTTAATTAGAAAAATAATAAAACCTGGTTCTGTAGCTTATGTCACATTTTTAAAATAATAAAATTTAAAATATTTAACAAGCCCTTATGTGAAAAGGAAAGTATTATACTTCAGCTTTCCTTAGATTTTATACCCTGTTTCTCAGCCAGCATAGGAGAGATAACCATCAGATCACATAACTTTCTGGAGGAGGTTTTTGAGTTCTGATTTAATGTGTGGTAATTTCATGATTTTTGAGCAAAAGTTTGGTTAAGTTATGAGATAGCAAATAAGTGTTCAAGTCCAAAGTAGTGATTGTTGAAATGTTGTATATTTACAAAGAACTCTGGTCTTAATGTCATGTAAATTGCATATTAGTCTTGGCTCAGTTATTAAGTAGTGTGATGTTAGGTGAGTAATCACCCATATTTGAGCCTTTATCTGCAAACTCAGAAAAATACTAAATAATCCTTAAGTTCCTTTGAAGGTCTTCTAGTCTTTGTCTCGCCTTCTACATTTACAGTCGGATACCTTCTTATTCAGAGGCATAATTTACTTCTCCATAGAATATCCTTGAACTGATTACTCTTTCCTATAAATCTTTAAAGCAGTTACTAATGAGAAGAGCGGGCAGGCAGCTAATCAGGCCCAGCTTTGTGTTATCTCTGCCACTGATATCTTGTTATCTGTTACCTGTTTATGTGCTCTTCTGAACTAGTTTGGAGCCCCACTTGAGGATGAGGATGGTGTCTTATCCTTTCTGACTGTGCATTTTAAAGTATAAAATGTAAACCTAAAAATAACTCAATGAAAATTATTGATACATATAAAATTGACTATATTAATAAATTGTGATGTACTTTCAAGATAGCCTTTTTTCCAATATTTGTTAGTCCCCTTCAATGGCATCGGATGACATGTGGTGCTTTAGGCAGGTCATTTCGCTTTTCTGGAATCTAATTTATAATGCATAAAATGGGAGGATTCAGCTAGATCATCTGTAAGAATGCTTCTTCATGTACTAGTCTGTCATGATTTAAGTGCTATGGAAGTTCAGGACATAGATGTTTGTCATGAGCCTCATTCTTCTTAGCTAGACTTGGTTCTTAGATATAAGCTTAGCTTAGAGCTATTGAAGGCATGCAGGCTGGCTGTCACAGGTGCTCTGGCTGGGTGCCCACAGCATGCTCTTCCATCTCACCCCTCAACCTCCCACCTTCACCCCCAAACACACACTCCACACTGTTGCAATTCTAAGAGATGCTGCTTAGGGCCACCCTCTGTTCTCAGAGTTAGTATGTTAGATTGACTCTTTTTTGACTGGTCAGAAGCCTAGAGGTAGAAAACTTAATATCTACACTCGACATAATTAAGTTGGGTCTAGATTATAAAATTATTTTCAAAATTTGTAATAGCTTTACAAAATAATTGTTTTAAAAAGATAATGACATCTAGCTCTTTGGAAGTAAGACCTGGCTTCTGTAAAGATGTAGGTCACATAACCTTCACGCAAGATTACCAATCTGAAACCTGTAGCTGAATAAGTACTTTGCATGAAATGTGCAGACTGTTGTTTAAAATTCCTTTATTTTCTCATAATCTGCATAATTATAATCTGTTTATTCTAAAGCTATCTTCTATGATTTGGAAATATAACATATACACTTTACCAAAAGATCTGAAGTTGATACAAAGCTCCTTAGTAATATCTCTAGTGCATCAAATGAATCAGTATCTGAAAATGTTGACAGTTTTCAAATTTAAAAATGTATGAAAAGATATAAGTAACCCAGTAATTCCATGAGAAGGCTATATGTAGTATCCTTGTTCCCAAGCAAGGTCAACAACAGCAACAAAGTCTAGTAAAATTTCTTTGTAAGACATTTTAAACATATTATCTTGAATCAATATTGCCTTTTTTTAAGCTCTTTTTGCATCTATTAAGATGATCATATGGTTTGTATACATCAGTTTCATAATATGGTGTATCACATTGATTGATTTGCATATAATGAAGAATCCTTGCATCCCTGGGATAAATCCCACTTGATCATGGTGTATGATCCTTTTAATGTATTGTTGGATTCTGTTTGCTAGTATTTTGTTGAGGATTTTTGCATCTATATTCATCAGTGATATTGGTCTGTAATTTTCTTTTTTTGTAGTATCTTTGTCTGGTTTTGGTATCAGGGTGATGGTGGCCTCATAGAATGAGTTTGGGAGTATTCCTTCATCTGCAATTTTTTGGAAGAGTTTGAGAAGGATGGGTGTTACCTCTTCTCTAAATGTTTGATAGAATTCACCTGTGAAGCCATCTTGTCCTAGACTTTTGTTTGTTGGAGGATCTTTAATCACAATTTCAATTTCATTCCTTGTGATTTGTCTGTTCATATCTTCTATTTCTTCCTGGTTCAGTCTTGGAAGGTTATACCATTCTAAGAATTTGTCCATTTCTTCCAGGTTGTCCATTTTATTGGCCTAGAGTTACTTGTAGTAGTCTCTTAGGATGCTTTGTATTTCTGCGGTGTCTATTGTAACTTCTCCTTTTTCATTTCTAATTTTATTTATTTGAGTCCTCTCCCTCTTTTTCTTGATGAGTCTGGCTAATGGTTTATCAATTTTGTTTATCTTCTCAAAGAACCAGCTTTTAGTTTTATTGATCTTGGCTGTTGCTTTCTTTGTTTCTATTTCATTGATTTCTGCTCTGATCTTTATGATTTCTTTCCTTCTGCTAACTTTGGGTTTTGTTTATTCTTCTTTCTCTAGTTCCTTTAAGTGTAAGGTTAGATTGTTTGTTTGAGGTTTTTCTTATTTCTTGAGGTAGGCTTGTATAGCTATAAACATCCCTCTTAGAACTGCTTTTGCTGCATCCCATAGGTTTTGGATCATCGTGTTTTCATTGTCATTTGTCTCTAGGTATTTTTTGATTGTTTCAGTGATCTCTTGGTTATTTAGTAACGTATTGTTTAGCCCCCATGTGTTTGTGTTTATTACGTTTTTTTCCCTGTAATTCATTTCTAATCTCATAGCATTGTGGTCAGAAAAGATGCTGGATATGATTTCAATTTTCTTAAATTTACTGAGGCTTGATTTGTGACCCAAGATGTGATCTATCCTGGAGAATGTTCTGTGTGCACTTGAGAAGAAAGTGTAATCTGCTGTTTTTGGATGGAATGTCCTATAAATGTCAATTAAATCTATCTGGCCTATCATGTCATTTAAAGCTTCTGTTTCCTAATTTATTTTCATTTTGGATGATCTGTCCATTGGTGTAAGTGAGGTGTTAAAGTCCCCCACTATTATTGTGTTACTGTCAATTTCCTCTTTTATAGCTGGTAGCAGTTGCCTTATGTATTGAGGTGCTCCTATGTTGGGTGCATATATATTTATAATTGTTATATCTTCTTCTTGGATTGATCCTAGTGTCCTTCCTTGTCTCTTGTAACATTCTTTATTTTAAAGTCTATTTTATCTGATATGAGTATTGCTACTCCAGTTTTCTTTTGATTTCCATTTGTATGTATGTGTCCCTAGGTCTGAAGTAGGTCTCTTGTAGACAGCATATATATGGGTCTTGTTTTTGTATCCATTCAGCAAGACTGTGTCTTTTGGTTGGAGCATTTAATCCATTCACGTTTAAGGTTATTATCGATATGTATGTTCCTATGACCATTTTCTTAATTGTTTTGGCTTTGTTTTTGTAGGTCCTTTCTTCTCTTGTGTTTCCCACTTAGAGAAGTTCTTTTAGCATTTTCTGTAGAGCTGGCTTGGTGGTGCTGAATTCTCTTAGCATTTGCTTGTCTGTAAAGCATTTGATTTCTCCATCGAATCTGAATGAGATCCTTGCTGGGTAGAGTAATCCTGGTTGTAGGTTCTTCCCTTTCATTGCTTTAAATATGTCATGCCACTCTGTTCTGGTTTGTAGAGTTTCTGCTGAGGAATCAGCTGTTAACCTTATGGGAGTTCCCTTGTATGTTATTTGTACTTTTTCCCTTGCTGCTTTCAATAAATTTCTTTGTCTTTAATTTTTGCCAATTTGACTAATATATGTCTCTGTGTGTTTCTCCTTGGCTTTATCCTGCATGAGACTCTGTGCTTCCTGGACTTGGCTGGTTATTTCATTTCCCATGTTAGGGAAATTTTCAACTATAATCTCTTCAAATATTTTCTTGGGTCCTTTCTCTCTCTCTTTTCCTTCTGGGACTCCTATAATGTGAATGTTATTGCATTTAATGTTGTCCCAGAGGTCTCTTAGGCTGTCTTCATTTCTTTTTATTCCTCTTCCTTTATTCTGTTCCGCAGCAGTGAATTCCACCATTCTGTCTTCCAGGTCACTTATCCATTCTTCTGCCTCAATTATTCTGCTATTGATTCCTTCTAGTGTATTTTTCATTTCAGTTATTGTATTGTTCATCTCTGTTTGTTTGTTCTTTAATTCTTCTAGGTCTTTGTGAAACATTTCTTGCATCTTCTCGATCTTTGCCTCTATTCTTTTTCCGAGGTTCTGGATGATCTTCACTATCATTATTCTGAATTCTTTTTCTGGAAGGTTGCCTATCTCCACTTCATTTAGTTGTTTTTCTGGGGTTTTATCTTGTTCCTTCATCTGGTACCTAGCCCTCTGCCTTTTCATCTTGTCTATCTTTCTGTGAATGTCGTTTCTGTTCCACAGGCTGCAGGATTGTAGTTCTTCTTGCTTCTGCTATCTGCCCTCTCAATATTGCCTTTTGTGAGAAAAACTATGGGCAAGAATCTGGGCTTTGGAATCAGATAACCCTGAGCTTCAAATCCTGGCCCAACATCTTGCTGGCTAGGTGTCCATAAGCAAAATCATGAGCAAGAATGAGTTAAAATTATTTTTCTTTTAATTAAAAAGAGATCAATAACATCATGGGGATATTCAATTTCTTCCAAAGGCAACATGAGACAATCAATAGCAATTCTTGATACAGATGCTGCACAAAGTTGAAATCAAAGACAGCTTTAACACAGAGTCAGACAAAGGTAACAGGGCTCAGTCCAGAAAAACCTCCTGTTTGTTTGGAAATGGTCACAGAAACACCTGGGATTAGTCACCCAGCCATATCCTTGCACAGTGGATTTGAGTAAGGCATGCATGAGGGAGTAAGTGAATCCCCAGGGTCATGCTTATCTCTTATACCAAGCCTCAGTCATTTTATTTTTCAGTGTAAGTCCTAACAGAGAGATAGTAACAATGGTAGAAACAAAATATCTAATGCTATTTTTCATTTAACCAACATCATCATTACTAATTAATAATTGTCCTTGTTCTTGGCTTTGTTTAGCCAAATAAATTATCCCCATTTAACCCTACTTGATAGAATTTTACTGTTTAATAGAGCTGATATAGACAGGGACTGATAACGACAAAGTGAATAATAGATAAACTAGATAAATACAAAAAACAAAGTAAATGCTAGTAAATATCAGATAAACACAGGATAGGTAAAAGCCAATCAATAACGAAGAGTGATGTCAGACAATGAAAAGAAAACTGAATCCGAAGACAAAGATTTAAGAGTTCTTATCTCAGCTATCCCTCTAGTAATCTATGTGACCCTGGGTAAATCATGCTCTCTGGACCTCAGGACCTTAAGCCTGCTCTACTTTCTAATATGGGGAAGTGCTCATGTTACATAATTTGTGACACTCACTGGTGGGCTCTTTGCCTTCACTTAACTCTACTTTGCCTTTTAAAACCATGTTAATGTCAGCTAACCCCAGATTCATATGTAAGTGGAGAAGACTTCCCTCTTTCCTTATTTCCTCAACAAGAGCCAGACTATTCTAACCTTTGGGTAATTCCTTGATTTGAAGGCTTTGATTGCTCTTAAATTACAGAGATCCCTGGGAATGGATAAATTTTAAAATTATTAGACATTCACATTTCAGTAAAATTGCAAAAGGAAAAAAGCAGCAAGATTTATCTTATAGTCCCCCTTATGCCCTGTAGTAGAGATTACCAGCTGTCTCCCAACACCTGTTCTTCCCCAGTACCCATTTTATAACAGAATTCCTGATTTTCAGCTGGGCATAAGTTTACCCAGAATAGGGGCTACATTTCTCAGCCTACCTTGCAAGTAGGTATGATCATAAGATTAAGGTCTAGGCACTGTAATGTAAGAGCACTGGTGTATTAAAAGGGATGCTGGAATGCCCTTCTTCATCGTATCTTCCTTCCTGCCGGCTAGAATGTGGATATAAGAGATGGAGCTCCAGCAGTCATCTGGTGACCTTGGGAATGAAATTCACAGATGGTGGCCTAATTTCAAGCAAAGATAAAGTGCTCTTCTGACTTTAGGGAGATAATCAGTTCCAGTCCACTTTTGTTTGTTGAGTTGATCCCTGGCTAGCTTCTTTTTTTACTCCCTTCACCCACTTAAATAACCAACTAAGGCAGGAGAAACAGGACAGAACTAAGTTCCCCAAAACCTTTCACAAATCTTTTTTAGTTTTTCCACAACTCAATTTTCATGGGTTCTTCCACAAATAAAAGACATACTGGAAAACTGAGGAGGTAAATCATTGTAATAAAATTTTAAGAAGGGATGAACTTCTCAAATTATAGTAAATCTGAGAGGGTTCAACACATAATATTTCAACATGTTCTGTGGTATCAGACTCTTTGAATTCTGAGAATTTCAGAAGGTGATGATGACAGTATGAAAATTATAGGAAATTTTTTTGAAGAAAGACAAGCTCTAAGTAGCTGTGCATATTTTTATTATTAAATGCCAATAATTATACACATTTAAGTGTCAGTATTACTTTGTTGGTACTTCTCTTGGAAAAAATTTATAAAGAAGTGCACCTTTACATAGATCTAAAAAAGATCCGCAGAAGGCTTATGTGTAATAAGCTATCAAGAAACATTGATATTCGTTTTTACCTTTTAATTGTATTTGCTATTAGCTAATTTAAATGAAATTGCTTGAAACCTCACATAACCAATTCTCCCCTATGAGGGGAGCATTTTCAAATGTGTTTTCTGAGTAGCTATAAAAACTGTTTACCTAGGTGATATCAATTCCATTCTCATTGATTGCAAGATTAGAAGACAGATCTTAGATTTCATAAAAAAAAAAAAAACGGCAAAAACAAAAACACAATCTAAAATTATTGGGACATTTTGAACATGGTAGGTTCCCAATGCATTGTTGTTGCAATATTGAGTCAGTCTGTGAAGTTTTCGAGGTTTGTATTTTTGAAAAATTCTTACACATAAAAAATTTTAAGACAGTGTTTCTCTGTTTAAGGACAACTTGCATCGGAATTGCTGGAGTGTTTGTTTAAAATGCTAATTCCCAGACACCTCATCACTTCCAGTGAATCAGAATCTCTATGCATGCTTTGAGAATATGAATTTTAACACCCCCAAGAGATTTTCGAGCACATTTAAGTTTAAGAACCTCCGTTCTACTGTTTTGTCTAGTGCAATGGAGTTTCAAGCAGTTTTAAGTTATTACTTCCATGTCTCTGTCAGTATCAAGTTAATTCTTTTCCCATTCTGCCGCCAATTTTTTACCACACGTGAAAGGCGGGGATGATTACTGGACTGATTAACATTTACTCTTAAGGGAAAAAGAGAGTTTTTAGATCGGTACAGAGAATATGGATAGTCACACAGATTTGTGAACTGAGGGGAAAAGATAAGTGTAATAAAAGTACAGTTCCGAGATTTCAAAACTATTTTTGAACTAGTCTGGAGGAGCATGATTGTAATGTAAGGCATGACTCTGTGTTAAAGAAAGGACAGGATAACTTAATAGAGGTCTCCTATCTTGTTCTGTGACGGTGCTTCTAGGCTCTGGTGATGAATGTGTTCATTTTCTGTGACTTCCTTTGGGTAAATAACCCGGTGCCCTATCAGCTCTCCAGCCCTGGGCCAGCAGCGGCCGTGTGTGCGCACTAATGACGGTGGAAGGTGTCTGGGGGAGGGCCTGGGGAGGGGCTGCCCAGCACAATCGCGCCCCTGGCACTTCCTAAGAGACTCTCAGCTCTTTCC
>NW_006780143.1:260535-301425 GCF_000442215.2 Lipotes vexillifer
GCTGGTACTTGGACTCCACACTCTCCCTCCAGAGAAAAGAAACCATCTATCTAAATTAGCTGTGCTCCCTAGTCCCTCGTTTCTCCCTCCGCCAGCCGCCACCCCCACCCCTTCCATTGTGTAGTGCGTTTAGCTTCCCTTCCTGTGTGAGACCTTAACCTCGTTTGTAGCAGGAGGGATTACTGAGAATTTCGGAACCTTGAGTTGCAATGGAGCTGTATGGAAAGGTAAGCAGAAGGGAGTTCCTCTGCACGCTCTGAGCGAAATCTCGCTTTGATGGACTTTGGTGTGTGTGTGTGTGTGTGTGTGTGTGTGTGTGTGTGTGTGCGCGCGCGCGTGGGTGTCTGATGCAATTGTGTGAGTAAACCACTTTCTTTATGTGTGTGCCATTCATTCTCGTTCTCCCCCGCGTTTGGTGAACGAGATTGTAAAACCACCCCACTCTGCCTATGGAAATGTATAAACTTTCCCGATTCAGGATGGGGAGGTGTAGGGCGGAGAGTTCCAGAACGCAGCGCAGGTTTCGTTTAGATTGGGAATTAGCACAAGGTAGTGCGTTTCCTAACAAGAAAAATCACAATCTAGCTTCGGGAAGCGATAGGTAGCAAAGAAAAATCTCCAGCTGAGATAAGCTGGGGTCACTTTTCGCCTGCACCTTGCGAGGAAATGGTCTGTGAGGCTGAGAGCAGCAACAACCGGGAGCGATTCCGAAAGAGAAGGGAGGCTCGACGGCCGAGTCCAACAGGAGGAGCAGCCCGTTTTAATGCTGGCTTGCCGGGAAATGTAGTTCACGGCTCACCGGCTTGCCGGAAAGCTCAGCAGGGTTAGACTACAACTCCCAGGAGCACGCGGGGCTCCCAGCCAGTACGCGTGTGCGGCGCCAGGAAGGGACAGCTCCGGTGCTGATGTTGGAGCCGGTTAGCGAACCCCAAGAGTGCAGTGTGGAGCGTGAAGCGCGCGGGCTGTGCACGCTTGATCGGGCTCCCGGGCCAGCACTGTCTTAGCCAGGGAGAGAGGACACTTTGCGAACAATGAGACACGAAGCTCCCATGCAGGTGGGTCTATATAGAAAGTGTGGCCTCGGGAGGAATTGAGAGAGATGCTTTCTCCCTCGCTCCCAGCATAAACTGCGCCCGATCTAAGGGAAGGTCTTAGGCAGCCACCGGCGGGGATGCGGTTCTGACTTGGTCCAAGGAACAGAACTGGGTTCCTCTACGCTCCGCGGGGCTGTGACTAGGGATGTTTTGACGCGAGTAAGAGTATACATTATCTTCCTAGGCTCCACAAGGAGGATTATAGTGTCTAAAACGTAAACTTGAGCAAACAAAAGTCAGAGGAACATGCAATCTCGTATTGGCATTGATTGTCCCTCCTGGCTTGCCTGGTTTGTGATCGCGGTGCAGACACACGGACTTATGGCGAGGTTCGGGGTTGCGAACTCTACTGGAGTCGGGATACAGCGAATACCGCTTGGTTAAGAGGGCGCTAAGAAAGGAGAAGCCAGTGTTAGGGTCCCCATAGTCCTCTTTCTTCAGTTAGGGTCCTAGTAGTATCAACGGAAAAAGCAAACCCATTGGGGCTTGACTCTTCCCAGAAGTAAGCAAGCCTTTATCGCTGTCCACACAACTGGTTTACTGCTGCGTTTCAAAGACTATCCTCAGAGCTTTCCTGAGTAATGTGCCCATTTGTTGTCCGTTCCGATTCCCTATTTCTGTCACATTCTTATGTTTGCTTCCTTTGACTCCGGTGCAAAGGTGCCTCTGCCTAAGCACCTTGCTTAAGTTTTGTTTTTAAGTAAAGATGAGTGATGCTTTCTCCTTTGTATGTACAATCAGTTAACGCTAAACATCAGCCTGTGTTCATTACCAAGCAGAATGATCCCATTGCGTAACAGAAAGGCACTTTATGAATGGGATTGAGAGGAGAATGGAACACACGTTTGGAACGTGTTGTCTCTCTTGAGAACCCAACCCTGCTACCAAATCCACCAATATAAATGTTTGACTTTAATTCATGCTTAAACATTTTCCACAAAAATCAAGGGCTTTAAACGTATGCTTCAATTTACTTTTTATTTATGGTATGGATTATGTATATTAAGATATATGCTGACTGGACTGTTCAATGAAAAAAGATCTGTAGAATTTAATGGTTTGTTGAAGGATTGTATAATAGAAGCTCTCGAATTACCTTATGAGTTATTGAAAATCTGATTTGTTCCAGAGAACACTGGTCCCATTGTGAATCTTCTAATACCTCTGTTTGTGACTTAGTTTTTCCTTATAGACCCGATGTGAAAAGAATCTGGACAGACAATAAAGGTACAGGCTGTTGCAATCAAGATATGTTGGCTTATGATAATTTCCCACTACTAGAGGTACTGCCAGGAACCAACTGGCTAAATTAATCATATCTGATTACAAGTAAACATTGACAGTAGATTTTAAAAGTAGATTGTTAGTATTTAACATCAAACCCATATATGCACTGAAGTGTTTATGTCAAAATAAATTTCTAACAAATAAATCACACTGCATCTTTTTTATTTTCTTATAATAATTGCTTAGAATGTTCAAAAGGGTCATTAAAATGTTACAGAGCTGTATGAAATTAGTGCCTTGAGAACTATTTTAAATTATTTCATATCAACTTTGTAGTAGATACTGTAATTCCATATTTTAGTCAGAACTTTAATGAATAATTAATATAAAAATAGGTAACAAAATTAATTTGCTTCTGGATGGAGTTGTCATATTTAGGATGTATTTTATTCATTGGACTTGATTTTTGAAATTAAAACTTTCAATGCCCAAATGCTATCAAGAATAACATGTACATTTAAAAAAATCAAAGACTATTTTCTGTAGTATATTTCATTTAAGCACATTTATTGATTCAATTTACCAAGTAAATTGTTATGGTGGCCCTCTCTCAATTACTGTCAGTTTTTCAAACATATATAATGATAGAAAGAATAAAAACTATAAACATGCTTCATATACATATATATATATATATATATATATGTTTTTTAAGTGGCAAGTAATGTCTCAGCACCTGTACTTCTGAATCATAAGCACATAATCACATTCCAGGTGATTTTGACATATGAAAATGCAATGAGATGAATAGTTGACTTTTTTTTCTTTTCCATTTAAAGACTGAATCACATCATCATTTAAAATACATGCCCCTAAGTTTTCCCTTTGGTTTCTGGAAAATGAGTCACAAGCAAAACCTCATTCTATAGTTTCATTATCCTAAGAGATTCTTTCCCCCATATAAAAATATTTAGTTCATTTATTCAGTGAAACAAAATGTGCTCTTTAATTGTTGATTTCCTAATTTACTTATTTTATTTTCTTAAATCAAAGAATCCTTTAAAAATTAATGTCTTTTAAAAAGTATGTATTGTGCCTATGTACATAGCCTGGTGCTCTGTTCAAGGTAGTTATCTCTGATATATGCAAATTTTCTGAAGAATATTTCTCTCTGAGTTGATGCAAAATGAGGGATAATAATTGTTTCATAGGGATTATTAAAATAATAAACAATAATAGTCTTTGCTGTCTGTATTTCCTTTGCAACTAAATAACCAGGAATAGCATTTGGTAAGTGTTCCAAATGATGGGTTAGAATTTTAATGCAGGAAATGGTCATTTTGTGTTTTTTCATTCAGTGCATCCATAAATCCTGAGGGCCAAATGAAATGGGGAATAGCAGCGCTCATGACTTGAGGGCAAGACTCTCATGAACAAATTGTCATTTGATTCAGGAGCCAGGTTGAACAAATTCCAGTTTATCTAGTGCTTTGTGCTAAGCACTGTGCCTTGCTTTCAGATCTCTCTGCGTGTGTGTGTGTGTGTGTGTGTGTGTGTGTGTGTGTGTGTGTGTAAAATATAAACAGTCCTAGAGGTCACCATTATCCTAATTATGGGCAGATAACTAGAACTTTTTAAGATTAAACAACTTTCCCAACATGGTAAATTCAAAATTCTGCCAGACTCTAGAAAGCCCTTGTTCTTTCCTCTATAATTTTGGGTTCCTCAAGAAGACACAAAATGGTGGTGTAAAGAATGAGGGCACTATTGATATAATTTGATTCATTCATTTGGTTCAGAAGAAAGAAAACTGTCTCTTCTGTTTATAAAATTATCTTGTATAAACTAAACCAAATATTTGAGAAGGGCCAATGTTTTAAAAATGGCTAGCTTTCTGTTTCCTGGGTTTGAATTTCTTGCAGCTTTACTTACTCTCTTGCAGGACCAGTGGAATTCATTGTCTCTGTTTAAATGCTTATCTTCAATTTTGTCATCCACAAGCTTTCTGGGTCATCACATAAGTGCAGAGTCCTCTAACTGTTTAGGAAACTTGAAAGGAAAACAACTACTCAAAGCATGGAGCAGAGTGCCAAAAAAGGTTATTTGGATAAAAATGAGGAGGATTGAAGAAAGAATATAAGTGTAGGCTGAAAATGAGGTTGAGGTGAAAACAATGAGGTTGAGGTGAAAACCACAATATATATTAAATACAGCCATGCTATATAACAAAAACAACTTACAAAGAATCAGCCTAAATATCATTGTTTCATTTGGCTATGGAAGGTACATGGCAATCTTGCATTTTATTATTGTGGAATTTCTAACCACATCCAGCCTCTATGATGATCCCTTTATCTTTATAAGAAATGGAAGTTTAGTCCTCATCCCTTACAGAGACAGAGAAAAACTCTAGTTAACACTGGAGAAACAAGAACTTTTTTCTTGCTCCATTTGAGCAAATTCCTCAAGTATCCACCTTTCTTCTGTAAAGGAAGGTGGAGGATAGAGAGGGGAATTACAGTAAAAATAAATTTCTGTGGTGTAAGAATGATTTTCCATTTTCATTTTTTTAGTCCAAGAAGTTGTGGTTTTATTACATGGCATAACCACAATTTTCCCCTGCCATTCTAAGCTTATATTGAAACTGCAGGTTCCTTTCCTGACCATCATATTCCAAGATGGAAATATATTTTTATGCTAAGGATTGAATTTTCCTGGGACTATTCTTACACCAAGGATACTCAACTTACTAAGTATAAACAGTTGTGCCACCTGAAAAAAATGTTATATTGGTTAAAGGTCGTCCAACAATTTCCCCCATTTTTCATTCGTTAATTGGGTCCAGAGGTTCTAAAGGAACCTCTTAATAGCTCATAGTTTTTTACCATGCATACTATGACCTGTGAAGATGAAATCTTTTAGATTTATTTGGAATTACATAAATTTTTAGCATTTTTCATTTGTTTATTTACAGTTTTTGATATATTTCTATATGTTGAAATGTACAAATATTAAGTGAACAACTTGATGAATTTTAAAAAATTATTTATTTTTATTTTTTTAAAGTCTTTATTGAATTTGTTACAATATTGCTTCTGTTTTATGTTTTGGTTTTTTGGCTGCAAGGCATGTGGGATCTTAGCTCTCTGACCAGGGATTGAACCTGCACCCCCTGCACTGGAAGGTGAAGTCTTAAGCACTGGACCTCCAGGGAAGTCCCAAATTTGGTGAATTTTGATAAATGGGTACACCTGTGTAATACATACCACTATAAAGGTGTAGAATATTTCCAATCACCCCCCAAAATTCCTTCATTCATATTCTTTTTCCAGTTAATCTACCAATGCAATAAATTCTTGACTTTTTTCACCATAATTAGTCCTGTTCTAGAATTCTATATAGTTCTGAAAAACATACAAAATGAACATATTGCAGAATATACAGTGTGTACTCTTGAGTCTGGCTTATTTTGCTCAGTATAATGTGTAAGGGATTTATTCATGTTTTTGCATGTATCAATAATTCATTTTGTTTTATTGATGCATATTATACTGGTGTATCAATCTACAACACTTTTAAAATCTATTTGTCTGTTGATGGACTTTGAGGTAATTTCATTTGGTGCTACTATAATAAAGGCTATAAACATTATCACATTGGTCTTTTTATGGTAATGTGTTTTCATTTCTTATGGGTAAATACCTAGAAGTAGAGTCGTTGAGGTAAGGTTAAGTCTTTGTTTAATTTTCTAAGAAACTGTCAAATCTCTAGCCGAAATGGTAGTGCCATTTCACATTCTCACCGGCAATGTATGAACATTCTAGTGGCTTCACATCCTTAACAGTGTCTGGTGTCAGTGGCCGTTTAAATTCTGGCCACTTTAGTGGGTGTTTATGGTATCTCATTGTGATCTGTATTTGCATTTTTCTGATGACGGTGATGTTCAGTATATTTGTATCTTTTAACTGGCCATTTGTATACCTTTGTGTAGTGTCTTTAGCCTTTTATCCATTATCTGGGTTGTCTTTTTATTGTTTAGTTGCAGAAGATCTTTATATAGGTTTTTTTTCTTTTTTGATATGTTTGTTTATTTAGTTTTGAAACTAGTTCTTTGAATGTATTAAAATATTTTCTGCCAGTCTGTGCCTTGAATACTCATATCTTAATAGTGTCTTTTGATGAATATTTTTATTTTGATGAAATTTAGGTTATTAATTATAGCTGGGGCCTATATTTGGACTCTGTACTTTCTTTGATCTATTTGTCTTAACTATGTCCCAAGACCTTACTACATTTGTTATTTCTAGTAGTATTTTTTTAGATTCCTTAAGAATTTCCCCATAAATAATTGCATCATTTGCAAATAGAGACAGTTCTTTCTTTCCAGTGACCTCCTTTTTTTTTTTTCCTATAACTTATTCCACAGGATAGGACAGCTAGTAAAATGTTTTATTTTTTTTTATTAGTTTTTAATTTTTATTTTTTTCAATTGCCCAATTCATCACACCACAACCACCACACCCCCACCGCTTTCCCCCCTTGATGTCCATACGTTTGTTCTCTACATCTGTGTCTCAATTTCTGCCCTGCAAACCAGTTCATCTGTACCATTTTTCTAGGTTCCACATATATGCATTAATATACAATATTTGTTTTTCTCTTTCTGACTTACTTCACTCTGTATGACAGTCTCTACATCCATCCACGTCTCTATAAATGACCCAATTTCATGCCTTTTTATGGCTGAGTAATATTCCATTGTATATATGTACCACATTTTCTTTATCCATTTGTCTGTTGATGGGCATTTAGGTTGCTTCCGTAACCTGGCTATTGTAAATAGTGCTGCAATGAACATTGGGGTGCATGTGTCTTTTTTTTTTTTTGCAGTACGTGGGCCTCTTACTCTTGTGGCCTCTCCCGTTGCAGAGCACAGGCTCCGGATGCACAGGCTCAGCAGCCATGGCTCATGGGCCCAGCCGCTCCACGGCATGTGGGATCTTCCCAGACCAGGGCACGAACGCGTGTCCCCTGCATTGGCAGGCAGACTCTCAACCACTGCGCCACCAGGGAGGCCCACGTGTGTCTTTTTGAATTATGGTTTTCTCTGGGTATATGCCCAGTAGTGGGATTGCTGTGTCATATGGTAATTTTATTTTTAGTTCTTTAAGGAACCTCCATACTGTTCTCCATAGTGGCTGTATCAATTTACATTCCCACCAACAGTGCAAGAGGGTTCCCTTTTCTCCGCACCCTCTCCAGCATTTGTTGTTTGTAGATTTTCTGATGATGCCCATTCTTACTGGTGTGAGGTGATGCCACATTGTAGTTTTGATTTGCATTTCTCTAATAACTAGTGATGTTGAGCAGATTTTCATGTGCTCCTTGACCATCTGTATGTCTTCTTCGGAGAAATGTCTATTTAGGTCTTCTGCCCAATTTTGGATTGGGTTGTTTGTTTTTTTAATATTGAGCTGCAAGAGCTGTTTATATATTTTGGAGATTAATTCTTTGTCAGTTGCTTCATTTGCAAATATTTTCTCCCATTCTGAGGGTTGTCTTTTCATCTTGTTTATTGTTTCCTTTGCTGTGCAAAAGCTTTTAAGTTTCATTAGGTCCCATTTGTTTATTTTTGTTTTTATTTCCATTACTCTAGGAGGTGGATCAAAAAAGATCTTGCTGTGATTTATATCAAAGAGTGTTCTTCCTATGTTTTCCTCTAAGAGTTTCATAGTGCCCCATCTTACATTTAGGTCTCTAATCCATTTTGAGTTTATTTTTGTGTATGGTGTTAGGGAGTGTTCTAATTTCATTCTTTTACGTGTAGCTGTCCAGTTTTCCCAGCACCACTTTTTTTTTTTGCGGTACGTGGGCCTCTCACTGTGGTGGCCTCTCCCATTGCAGAGCACAGGCTCCGGACGCTCAGGCTCAGCGGCCATGGCTCACAGGCCCAGCCACTCTGTGGCATGTGGGATGTTCCCAGACCGGGGCACGAACCCACGTCCCCTGCATTGGCAGGTGGACTCTCAACCTCTGCGCCACCAGGGAAGCCCCCCAGCACCACTTATTGAAGAGACTGTCTCATCTCCATTGTATATCCTTGCCTCCTTTGTCATAGATTAGTTGACCATAGGTGCGTGAGTTTATCTCTGGGCTTTCTATGCTTTTCCATTGATCTGTATTTCTGTTTTTGTGCCAGTACCATATTGTCTTGATTACTGTAGCTTTGTAGTATAGTCTGAAGTCAGGGAGTCTGATTCCTCCACCTCCGTTTTTTTCCCTCAAGACTGCTTTGGCTATTCAGGGTCTTTTGTGTCTCCATACAAATTTTAAGATTTTTTCTTCTAGTTCTGTAAAAAATGCCATTGGTAATTTGTTAGGGATTGCATTGAATCTGTAGATTGCTTTGTGTAGTGTAGTCATTTTCACAATATTGATTCTTCCAGTCCAAGAACATAGTATATCTCTCCATCTGTTGGTATCATCTTTAATTTCTTTCATCAGTGTCTTATAGTTTTCTGCAAACAGGTCTTATATCTCCCTAGGTAAGTTTATTCCTACGTATTTTATTCTTTTTGTTGCTGTGGTAAATGGGAGTGTTTCCTTAATTTCTCTTTCAGATTTTTCATCATTAGTGTATAGGAATGCAAGAGATTTCTGTGCATTAATTTTGTATCCTGCAACTTTACCAAATTCATTGATTAGCTCTAGTAGTTTTCTGGTGGCATCTTTAGGATTCTCTATGTATAGTATCATGTCATCTGCAAACAGTGACAGTTTTACTTCTTCTTTTCCAATTTGTATTCCTTTTATTTCTTTTCCTTCTCTGATTGCTGTGGTTAGGTTTTCCAAAACTATGTTGAATAATAGTGGTGAGAGTAGACATCCTTGTCTTGTTCCTGATATTAGAGGAAATGCTTTCACATTTTCACCATTGAGAATGATGTTTGCTGTGGGTTTGTCAGATATGGCCTTTATCATATTGAAGTAGGTTCCCTCTATGCCCACTTTCTGGAGAGTTTTTATCATAAATGGGTGTTGAATTTTGTCAAAAGTTTTTTCTGCATCTATTGAGATGATCATATGGTTTTTATTCTTCAATTTGTTAATATGGTGTATCACATTGATTGACGAGTATATTGAAGAATCCTTGCATCTCTGGGATAAATTCCACTTGATCATGGTGCATGATCCTTTTAATGTGTTGTTGGATTCTGTTTGCTAGTATCTTGTTGAGGATTTTTGCATCTATATTCATCAGTGATATTGGTTTGTAATTTTATTGTTTTGTAGTATCTTTGTCTGATTTTGGTATCAGGGTGATGGTGGCCTCATAGAATGAGTTTGGGAGTGTTCCTTCCTCCACAATTTTTTGGAAGAATTTGAGAATGATGGGTGTTAGCTATTCTCTAAATGTTTGATAGAATTCACCTGTGAAGCACTCTGGTCCTGGACTTTTCTTTCTGGGAAGATGTTTAATCACAGTTTCAATTTCATTACTTGTGATTTGTCTGTTCATATTTTCTATTGCTTCCTGGTTCAGTCTTGGAAGGTTATACCTTTCTAAGAATTTGTCCGTTTCTTCCAGGTTGTCCATTTTTTTGGCATAGAGTTGCTTGTAGTAGTCTCTTAGGATGCTTTGTATTTCTGTGGTGTCTGTTGTAACTTCTCCTTTTTCATTTCTAGTTTTATTTATTTGAGTCCTTTCCCTCTTTTTCTTGATGAGTCTGGCTAATGATTTATCAATTTTGTTTATCTTCTCAAAGAACCAGCTTTTAGTTTTATTGATCTTTGCTATTGTTTTCTTTGTTTGTATTTCATTTATTTCTGCTCTGATCTTTATGATTTCTTTCCTTCTGCTAACTTAAGGTTTTGTTTGTTCTTCTTTCTCTAGTTCCTTTAGGTGTAAGATTAGATTGTTTATTTGAGATTTCTCTTTTTTCTTGAGGTAGGCTTGTATAGCTATAAACTTCCCTCTAGAACTGCTTTTGCTGCATCCCATAGGTTTTGGATCATCGTGTTCTCATTGTCATTTTTCTCTAGGTATTTTTTGATTTTCTCTTTGATTGCTTCAGTGATCTCTTGGTTATTTAGTAACATATTGTTTAGCCTCCTTGTGTTTGTGTTTTTTACATTTTTTCCCCTGTAATTGATTTATAATCTCATAGCATTGTGGTCAGAAAAGATGCTTGATATGATTTCAATTTTCTTAAATTTACTGAGGCTTGATTTGTGACCCAAGATGTGATCTATCCTGGAGAATGTTCTGAGCGCAATTGAGGAGAAAGCGTGATCTGCTGTTTTTGGATGGAATATCATATAAATATCAATTAAATCTATCTGGTCTACTGTGTCATTTAAAGCTTGTGTTTTCTTATTAATTTTCTGTTTGGATGATCTGTCCATTGGTGTAAGTGGGTTGTTAAAGTCCCCACTATTATTGTGTTACTGTCGATTTCCTCTTTTATAGCTGGTAGCTGTTGCCTTATGTATTTTGGTGCTCCTATATTGGGTGCATATATATTTATAATTTTTATATTTTCTTCTTGGATTGCTCCCTTGATCATTACTTAGTGTCCTTCCTTGTCTCTTGTAACATTCTTCATTTTAAAGTCTATTTTATCTTACATGAGTATTGGTACTCCAGCTTTCTTTTGATTTCCATTTACATGGAATATCTTTTTCCATCCCCTCACTTTCAGTCTGTATGTGTCCCTAGGTCTGAAGTGGGTCTCTTAAAGACAGCATATATATGGGTCTTCTTTTTGTATCCATTCAGCAAGACTCTGTCTTTTGGTTGGAGCATTTAATCCATTCACGTTTAAGGTAATTATTGATATGTATGTTACTATGACCATTTTCTTAATTGTTTGGGGTTTGTTTTTGTAGGTCCTTTTCTTCTCTTGTGTTTCCCACTTAGAGAAGTTCCTTTAGCATTTGTTGTAGAGCTGGTTTGGTGGTGCTGAATTCTCTTAGCTTTTGCTTGTCTGTAAAGCTTTTGATTTCTCCGTCAAATCTGAATGAGATCCTTGCTGGGTATCGTAATCTTGGTTGTATGTTCTTCCCTTTCCTCGCTTTAAGTATATTATTCCACTCCCTTCTGGCTTGTAGAGTTTCTGCTGAGAAATCAGCTGTTAACCTTATTGGAGTTCCCTTGTATGTTATTTGTCGTTTTTCCCTTGCTACTTTCAATAAGTTTTCTTTGTCTTTAATTTTTGCAATTTGATTACTATGTGTCTTAGCGTGTTTCTCCTTGGGTTTATCCTGTATGGGACTCAGTGCAGTTCCTGGACTTGGGTGGTTATTTCCTTTCCCATGTTAGGGAAGTTTTCGACTATAATCTCTTCAAAGATTTTCTCGGGTCCTTTCTCTGTCTCTTCTCCTTCTGGGACCCCTATAATGCAAATGTTATTGCATTTAATGTTGTCCCAGAGGTCTCTTAGGCTGCCTTCATTTCTTTTTATTCCTCTTCCTTTATTCTGTTCCGCAGCAGTGAATTTCACCATTCTGTCTTCCAGGTCACTTATCCATTCTTCTGCCTCAGTTATTCTGCTATTGATTCCTTCTAGTGTATTTTTCATTTCAGTTATTGTATTGTTCATCTCTGTTTGTTTGTTCTTTAATTCTTCTAGGTCTTTGTGAAACATTTTTGCATCTTCTTGATCTTTGCCTCCATTCTTTTTCCAAGGTTCTGGATGATCTTCACTATCATTATTCTGAATTCTTTTTCTGGCAGGCTGCCTATCTCCATTTCATTTAGTTGTTTTCCTGGGGTTTTATCTTGTTCCTTCATCTGGTACATAGCCCTCTGCCTTTTCATCTTGTCTATCTCTCTGTGAATGTGGTTTCTGTTCCACAGGCTGCAGGATTGTAGTTCTTCTTGCTTCTTCTGTCTTCCCTCTGGTGGGTGAGGCTATCTAAGAGGCTTGTGGAAGTTTCCTAATGGGAGGGACTGGTGGTGGGTAGAGCTGGCTGTTGCTCTGGTGGACAGAGCTCAATAAAACTTTAATCCACTTGTCTGCTGATGGGTGGGCCTGGCTTCCCTCCCTGTTACTTGTTTGGCCTGAGGCGACCCAACACTGGAGCCTACCCGGGCTCTTTGGTGGGGCTAATGGCACTCTCTGGGAGGGCTCATGCCAAGGGGTACTTCCCAGAACTTCTGCTGCCAGTGTCCTTGTCCCTGCAGTGAGTCACTGCTGCCCCCCGCCTCAGCAGGAGACCCTCCAACACTAGCAGACAGGTCTGGTTCAGTCTCCTATGGGGTCACTGCTCCTTTCCCTGGGTCCCAATGCACACACTACTTTGTCTGTGCCCTCCAAGAGTGGAGTGTCTGTTCCCCCCAGTCCTGCCGATGTCCTGCAGTCAAATCCATTAGCCTTCAAAGTCTGATTCTCTAGGAATTCCTCGTCCCGTTGCCAGATCCCCAGGTTGGGAAGCCTGATGTGAACCTTCAGTCCAGTGAGTGAACTTCTGTGGTATAAGTGTTCTCCAGTTTGTGAGTCACCCACCCAGCAGTTATGGGATTTGATTTTATTGTGATAGTGTCCTCCTACCATCTCATTGCAGCTTCTCCTTTGTCTTTGGATGTAGGGTATCTTTTTTGGTTAGTTCCAGTGTCTTCTTGTCAATGATTGTTCAGCAGTTAGTTGTGATTCTGGTGTTCTCGAAAGAGGGAGTAGTAAAATGTTGAGTAGAAGTGATGAGCAGACATTCTTTTCTTATTCCCAATCTTAGCAGAAAGCCATCTTTCACCATTAAGTATGAAGTTTGCTATAATTGGCTTTTTGTTGTTGTTGTTTTTATTATAGATATCCTTATCATATAGAATGTATTTCTTTTGATTCCTAGTTTGCTAAGAATATTTGTTTTTAAAATAAATGGTTGCTGAATTTTGTCAATACATTTTCTACATCTGTTGGGCTGATCACATGGTTTATCTCCTTTATTCTATTGGATTATACTGATTGATTTTTATTTTATGTGACATTATTTAGATAAACCCCAGTTAGTCATGATGTACTGTCTGGATTCAATTTGACTATATTTTGTTGAAGATTTTTGCATTTAAGTTCATGATGGATGTTGATATATGATTTTCTTTTAATGCTTTTATGAGGTTATAATGTAGGATTTTTGGAAACTGTATAAAACAAGTGAGAAGTGTTATTTTTCCCTCTACCTTTTGAATGATTTTGGTGTGTAAGATTGATGTATTTTGTTCTTGAAAGTGTTTGGTAGAGTTTATCAATGAAGCTATTAGAGCCTGGAGTTTTCTTTGTGGACTTTTTTTTCTAAACAAATGCAACTTTTTTGATATACAAATATCTCTATCTTCCAGCTATCTACTCTATCTGTCTATCTATCTATCTATCTATCTGTCTCCCTTTAGTATATTGTGGTAGGCAGAATAACCTTCTCCCTAACTCCTTGCAGAGATGTCTGCCTAATCCATGGAACATATGAGTAAATTATGTTACACAACACAAGGGCCTTTGCAGATGTAATTAATGTTATGGACTTTAAAATAAGGAGATTAACCTGGATTTTCAGGTGAGTCCAGTATAATGACATCACTCATTATATTGCTTGAGTCAGAGAGATGTGGCAGAAGGGGAAGTCAAAGATTTGAAGCATGAGGATTGTTGGTTTAAAGATGAAGAAGGCTATATGTCAAGGAAATAGGGACCTCAGTCCTATAACCACAAGCAACTGAATTCTGCTAACAACCTGAAAAAGCTTAGAAGTGGAATCTTCCCCAGAACCTTCAGGTAGGAACCCAGCCCAGCTGGCACATTGATTTTGGGCTTGTAATGCCTTAGCAATATGAGCAGAGGACCTAGCTGAGTTACACTGTGTCTAGATTTCTGACTCAGTAAATAATAACTGGGTGTTGTTTTAAACATCCATTATGGCAGCAGTAGAAAATTAATTATGCATATATAAAATTTCCTATTTCATCTTGGGTCAGTTTTGGTAAATTATGTTTTTCACCAAATTTTTCAAATTTATTGACATAAAATTGTTCAAAATATTTTTATTACTTTTTAATTTCTTTAGGATCTATAATGATATCCCCTCATTCATTCCTATTATTGATATTATGAATCCTCTCTCTCTCTCTCTCTCTTCCTCCCTCCCCCCCTCCCTCCCTCTCACCTGTCTTACTAGATATTTATCCATATTATTAATGTCTTCAAATAACCAACTTTTGCCTTTGTTAACTTTTTTGTTGTTTATTTTGTATTGTATTGACTTGGGCTTTTAGAAAACAGCTGTGTTCCTTGTATAATACTTTAGTATAAGCTTTTTGTTTATCAGGCTTAAATTATTGATTTAGAAATTTAGATCACTGAGTTTAAATGTTTCTTTTTAAAGAATAAACATAGTATTTACAAAGATAAATCTTTACTACTTTAGTAGTTGACTCCCACAAATTTCTGAGTATAGTATTTGCATTATATTTTATTTCAAACTATTTGCTTGTTTTCTTGTGGTGTTTTCCTTAATTAATGGGTTTAGAGGTATGTTGTTTAATTTCCAGATAACTGGGTATTTTTCAGATATTTTATTGATACTGATGTCTAATTAAATTCTCTTGCTACCAGAGAATATATTCGTCTTTTGTTTTTTTTTTTTTTTTTTTTTTTTGGGGTACGTGGGCCTCTCACTGCTGTGGTCTCTCCTGTTGTGGAGCACAGGCTCCAGACACGCAGGCTCAGCGGCCATGGCTCACAGGCCTAGCTGCTCCGCGGCATGTGGGATCTTCCCGGACCAGGGCACGAACCCATGTCTCCTGCATCGACAGGTGGACTCTCGACCACTGCGCCACCAGGGAAGCCCCAGAGAACATATTCTTTAAGATTTCATTCTTTGGAAAGTTTTTTAGACTTGTTTTCAGGCTAGTGTCTTGTCTAACTTCATGAACATTTCATGTGCACTGTGAATGCTGCATGCATCAGTTGTAAGGTATAGTGGTCTGTAAACATCAATTCGCTCATGGTTTTGTGTGGTGTTGCTAAGATCATATATATATAACCTTAGTGATTTTGGTCTAGTTATTCTATCAATTACTGAGAAAAAGTTTTTAAAATCTCCAACTATGGTGATCAATCTTTCCATTTTTTTAGTTCTATCAGTTTTGCTTTATATATTTTGAACTCCTTTATTAGGTAAACACACATTTGTAATTGTTGTGTCTATCTTCCCGGCACGAACCCATGTCTCCTGCATCGACAGGTGGACTCTCGACCACTGCGCCACCAGGGAAGCCCCAGAGAACATATTCTTTAAGATTTCATTCTTTGGAAAGTTTTTTAGACTTGTTTTCAGGCTAGTGTCTTGTCTAACTTCATGAACATTTCATGTGCACTGTGAATGCTGCATGCATCAGTTGTAAGGTATAGTGGTCTGTAAACATCAATTCGCTCATGGTTTTGTGTGGTGTTGCTAAGATCATATATATATAACCTTAGTGATTTTGGTCTAGTTATTCTATCAATTACTGAGAAAAAGTTTTTAAAATCTCCAACTATGGTGATCAATCTTTCCATTTTTTTAGTTCTATCAGTTTTGCTTTATATATTTTGAACTCCTTTATTAGGTAAACACACATTTGTAATTGTTGTGTCTTCCTGAAAATTTTTCCTTTTTATTCTTATGAAATGTCCTTTTTTATTTTTGGCAGTGCTCCTTGTCTTAAAGTCTGTTTACTCCATATTAATACAGACACTCTTGCTTTCTTAATAGTGTCCTCATGCATATATATATACACATACACTCACATGTATATGCCTGTATATATATGCATATATGTTTATATACTATATTCCTTAAAGCTTTAACTCAGCAGAAACAATATGCCTTTTCCAACACTAGCATGTTTGAGATTGGTTTCAAGCATTATGTCAGTTTTATTGGGGTCATGAAATATTCTTCTGTCCACTAAACAATGAAACCATAAGAGTGAATGTACTAGGTCTTCAGTCAACTAGTGACTGGTAAAAAGTCAGGGTCAGTAGTTCCCTGATGAACTCTTCAGTAAGCTGATTGGGTTGGGTCTAGCATTAGGAATTTAGCTCTAGCAGGCCTAAAAGAGTTTCATTTTTGTGCCTACTTGGCCTCCTAACTGAGAAAACCCTGGAACCATAGTCACTTTGCTCCTACACTGTCAACTTTTCACTGTCTGGGAACCCAAATCATAGTGTAACTTTAAGAGGTGAGGCACTGATCCTCTCATCATGAGTCTACCTGCTTTTAGTTTAATTACTTGTTAGTTGTCCAGAGCGGCTCAGATGCATGCCTGAGTCTCATGAGCTAGAGACTCTTGCTAGTCAACACAGTGAGTGATTCCTGCTAAAATAGCCATAGCTTGAAGAGCCTTAAAGATCTTGAGGAAAGAGCATGTTAAGTACCGATTAGGAAAATACGACTCCCACGTGACACTTATATATGGTGTTCGCAGTAAAAGACAGTTTTTCTTTCGAATGTTTGATTCACTGAACACCTGTCTGAGTAGCAGGACTGATGAAAGGGGACAATGGAAACACAGCACACCTGTGCATGTGAACATTCTTTTGGAAGTGTGCTTGGGTGGGCTTGTTCTTTGTAGTAAATAATAGTAGCAGTAGCTTTTGAATGAAAAGTAGGGACAATTATAACTAGAAAAGTGGCTCTGTAAGTCATTCCAGTTGCACAGTCTGGAAACACAAACATGTAGACTGCTAGCCCACTGAGATCCTCAAGAGTGGTCCCAATAGTCCCTTTGTCTCATAAATGTGTGGACCATGGGGTGTTTGCCCCTGTACATGACCTATCTCGATGACTGGAAGAGGGGATGAGAAATGTCGAGATTTAGAAGGAATGTATAGCAAATCCCTGGAGGCATTTTTCAAGGACTTAAATATTTAAAATCCATGTGAAATATTTTTTAAATGTTTAATGTTCTAAAAATGTTTAATGATGAAATTTGGGGGGGAAACACATGTTAATATTAAAATTTAGTTTTCTTCCCCCCGCTGGGGATTTTTAGAGTATTTTACTACGTGTTTTTAAGAGAGGTTTTCCTTATACCACATAGTACTGGGTACGTCTACTGTTTAATTTTTATTTTCTTCTCAGGAAGAGATATTCTCCATTTTGTGGTTTCAGTTTAGACACTGGCCTCCTATAGCTGTTGGGTGCTTTCTTATGGAGTGGAGGGAAGAAAAATCTAATTGTGTGTTATTTTTAAAAATGACTAATGAAGAAAGGCAGGGCCACGCACCACAGAGCTGAGTAGAGCAGAGTTGCGTGGGCTGTGAGAACGGGATTGCTACCTCTCACTAGGCTGTACTTCCTCCGAGTCTGACAGGGAGCTCACAGTGAGTTGTATCACTGGTCCTCAGACGGTCTGGCTCCTACCAGGGCAGAGGTAATACATTTCTCAGAATCCAGCTTGTCTGTGCAGGCTGAGCATTTTAGGGTATAGACCCTCTGTGCTGAGTCAACATTCTGGTGAGATCAGCTGTCCCCATCAGTGGAAGGGGTGACTGGTGAAGACCACAGCTGGTAGAGAGCACTAAGATTCCATTTCCTGTCCCACAGATCTGGGCTTAAATGTCAGATTACTCAGTCCCCTTGTATGTACGTCCCTGAGGCCTTGACAGCAGACACCTGCCCTGGACTCCCTGCGGACATTTGTTAATCCAATAAATTCCAAATGTAACTGGTCAAAAGAGTCACAAGGGGAGCTTTAACAATTTAGATACCTCACCCCACCTTGAATATTCTAATTTTGCAGAATTCAGGTGGAGTTTCCCAGGTTTGGAAATCTTGAATCTAGTGAATATTTAGTTTTGTATGCCTGAATAAAAATATATCCAGCTCTAGAGAGCGGATATTTGAGAACACAATGTCTGGTATTTCTTGCTACCAAGAAATGATGAGAAAGCATATGTATATTTTATCCATATTCATGAGAAACGTTTTAAAGGATTCTTTACATTTCGTTGCTAAGAGAGAGGCTCTTTCATTTTTATAAATTGACATCTGCATATAGGAAGTGTGAATGCCAAGAATATTTGATGACTTTTTTATATTTTAAACTTAATTTTGTTTTAAAGAAGTCGTACGTGGGGAAGATGGTTGCTTGGCTCTACAGGGTCAGAGAGAGATGTGGGACTTGGATTTTCAGCTAGTCCTCCTGTTTGCATGCCCTAGAAACACCTTGCGTGACCAACATCTCAGCTTGCTTGTTTTAACACTGAAAGTTCTGCTGTGTACCATGAAACCCCACAGTCCTTGGCAAACGAGGAGAGTTGGTTACTCTAGCCACACCCCATGATCAAGACACTTGATGTCTCCAAACCCAAAGCCATCCCAGGTTCTGCAGGGTAAGGGCTTTTGTGGACTTCCCTAGCAGGCCTAGGATTCCCCTTTCCCCAGTCATGCACTTCCAAATCCCAAATTTTTGTTGACCTTTCTTCTCTATTTTTCTTTGTCTATCTGGAATTTTACTTCTGTGAATACCCTTGGCCATTATTTTAGAGAGGTATTAGCAAATGCTGGAAATAACCATCATGTATGCAAGATACTATTTATTTATTTATTGTGGGCTTTAAAAATTTTTTATTTCTCTTGAGATAGAATTGAAATATAACATTGTGTAGGCTTAAGGTGTACAACACTGATTTGATACGTTTATATATTACAGTGTGGTCACCACCGTTGTGTTAGCTAACACCTCTATTTTATCACATAATTATCATTTCTTTTACATGGTGGAAACAATTAAGTTCCAGTCTCTTAAAGACTTTGAAGTTCATAATTCAGTATTGTTGTCTATAATGATATTGTGGACTTTGATGATTTATCAAATTCCACATCAGAAATTAGGTTAAACTTTATCTAAGACCTACTCTAAGGCCCTATAAGAAGAGAGCTTCCCCATAATTATTAAGAGTTAGTTCCTGGAGCTCCCTTTCTTTTGTTTTTTCAAATTTATTTTATTGAACTATAATAGATTTACAATATTGTGTTAATTTCTGCTGTACAGCAAAGTGATTCAATTATACATATATATTTTTTTCATATTCTTTTCCATTTTGGTTTTTATCATAGGATATTGAATATAGTTCCCTGTGCTATACAGTAGGACCTTGCTATTTATCCATTCTATATATACTAGTTTGCATCTGCTAATCTCAAACTCCCAATCCATCTGTACCCCACTCTCCCTGCCCCTTGGCAACCACACCTCTCTTTTCTGTCTGTGAGTCTGTTTCTTTTTTGTAGATAAGTTTATTTGTGTCATATTTTAGATTCCACACATAAGTCATATCATATGGTATTTGTCTTTCTCTTTCTGACTTATTGACTAGTATGATAATCTCTAGGTCCATCCATGTTGCTGCAAATGGCATTATTTTATTCTTTTTTATGGCTGAGTAGTATTCCATTGTATATATGTACCACATCTTCTTTATCCATTCATCTGTTGATGGACATTTAGGTTGTTTCCATGTCTTGGCTATTGTGAATAGTGCTGCTATGAACATAGGGGTGCATGTATCTTTTTAAATTATAGTTTTGTCTGGATGTATGCCCAGGAGTGGGATTGCTGGATCATATGGCAACTCTATTTTTAGTTTTGTGAGGAATCTCCACACTCTTTTGCATAGTGGCTACACCAATTTACATTCCCACCAACAATGTAGGTTTCCCTTTTCTCCACACTCTCTCTAGTATTTATTTGTAGACTTTTTGATGATGGCCATTCTGACTGGTGTGAGGTGGTAACTCATCGTATTTTTAATTTGCATTTCTCTAATGATTAGTGATGTTGAGCGTCTTTTCATGTGCCTGTCGGCCATCTGTATGCTGAGCACCCTTATTAGTCCAATCCCAGTTTCCATAAAAGTCCACCCACACCCAAGGGTTTTATGAGTTAGTAACTCTCCAAATGTGACTGGGTGGTGGGCGGTGTCATATGACAGGTCACATCACAGGGTGTATGGCCACTGGCCATATTTCCTTCCCCACAGCCTCTCCAGACCACAGAAGACTTCTATCTTTGCCACAGGTACTCAGGGTCTCAGCTTCTGTCCCAAGACGTGTTTTGATGAATGCTCTTTGTTCCATGCCACAATATTTGAAATGAGAGAGTAAATGTAATGTGTTTATTTTGGTAATTATGAAACTCTACAGAGTGGGAGTATTGGGTATCAAAGCCTCTTGTCCTCTAAAGTTAGGAAATGAGAGGGAACATGTCCTATAAAATCAAACATTTCCATTTCAGAGAGTAGCAACAGTGGGAGTTGGGAGAAAGTGAGTGGCTTGTGTATCATTTCAGTATAACAAGAGGAATAACAAAGACGATGATGGATGCTCTATTCAAGGACTTTACACATGCCAGCAATTTTACTTTGAAGATCCCACTATTATTCCTATTATTTCTATTTTCTATTTTTCCAATAGATGAGGAGATTGCAGCTTAGAATATTCAAAACAAAACAAAAACCTTGCCCAAGTTTGCACGGGTAACAGACCTAGGATTCCTTCTCAGGAAGCCTGACCCAAGAGAGTGTGCTCTTTACCTACACGCACATTACACCAAGAATGTGGAATGCTCTTTTTCACAGATGTATCTGCTCCACATACTTTCAGACCTGGTAGAAAAGAAGCGGAATGGTGTTTCCCTAGCTCTCTTCCCGCTGTGATTATAAAGCCTGGGTTACCAGCAGCTAGGTGATCACCAGCACCCCAGGACTGCACTAATGACCCTCTGGCTTCAGCATCCATGAAGATGTACAGGAGCTACTGGGCAGGGCTCTGCTTCATGGCAGCTGTCAGGGTGGCATCACTGGAGTCTGGAGAGCTCTCCCAGCCACCGTGGTTCCCTTCACAGCAGACCTCGCTCGCACTCTTGTCTGTGTGATCTGGGTGGCCCCTTCACCTGCTGCTGCACAGCCCTCTACAGGCTCTCCCTGCCAGGAACCCTCAGTAAGCACACTAAGAGTTGGGGTGAAATGTAGCGTGGGCTGAGAACACTGGTTTGTGATACCAATAGGAACCAGTTTTATATGGTTTGGTAAAATTCATTTCCTTTTTCTTGACACTGTAGTAACAAACATGTATAGACATCAAAGGAGTTGCAAAAATCATTATAATGAACTTTAAAATGTATCAAATTTAGAGCATACCTCTCTTCAACAAAGGAATGGATATTTTTCTAGAGGCAAAGAAAAGAAGGACCCTTACCTCTTTCAATATTCTCTGTGATTGAAGGCTGAGACTTGTTAGTTTGATGAAGGGAAGAGTGAGGTAGCTGAGCTGCATGTCTGTAATTCTTTCTTTTAAAATTTTATTGGAGTGTAGTTGATTTAAAATCTTGTGTTAGTTTCAGATGTACAGCATGGTGGTTCAGTTATACATATACCTATATTCATTCTTTTTCTGGTTCTTTTCCCATATAGCTTATTACAGAATATTGAGTAGAGTTCGCTCTGCTATACAGTAGGTCCTAACCCATTTGGTCCAGGTCATGAAGGCACAGTCAGTACGCAGACAGAGGAATCAGGATAACAACCTACTGAGAAGCAAGGACCTCCCCCTCTACTTTAGCTTCCTCTCAAATACTCTTAATTTCATCCTTAAAAATGGGGATAAAGGCTTTGAGTTTTCTGTCCAGTACGGAGGGAGCTTGGAAGTGGTCACTCCCATTCTCACACAAGAAAAAAGCTGAACAAACTGAAAATTAACAACTCTTCTTAGATCATCAGAGAAGTGGGGTCACGGGGAAGACTGCTGCCCTGCAAATTGGAGAGACAAATAGGCAGACACAGAGAATCACAATTTACTGGAATAGAAACCTTCACAGGGATCAGTACTAGGGTAGGAAAACCAAAATGTAATTGATGAAGAAAATGTAGACTGTAATTGATGAATTGCTGGAGGCTCAGTGTGGACAAGTCTAAGACATAAAACTCCAGAGGCCCTCACACTTTTGTGAATATTACCTTCAGGAGGTCTATTAAGTTCTCATAGTAAAGGTTGGAGAAAAATCCACTCATGCTTCTGGCAGGGGGTTGGGGAAGGTAGCCATTCTGAAATACACTCAGCATTCTGTTCCTCTAACAGGGGGGTGCTAAGAGTTAGATTCTGATATCTGGGGACAGTGAAAGGATGAGGTGTGATAATATGTGTAAAGCAGAGTACAGTGTCTGTAAGAGCTGTTGTTGCAGTTATTGTACCACTTTCCTGTGCATCAGCTGAGTGTTATCTATATGTACTAAAGAAGCTACGCATGAAATAGAGGTCCAGACGCAGACTGAAAGGAGTTCTGTGAAACTGAGCTTGAGGGATACCCTTAAAACATAGAGCAACTTGCATCCTGGAAACATTACCATAATTTGGCATACCATCATATACATTCTCCAGGAGTCCCACGAAATATAGTAGTAAGTCAATCCCTGCTAACATAAAAGGAGACAAAGACGATTTCCAAATGCTGCCCTACTTTCCAGGCCCTTTACTTCAGATGCCAGGGTTAGAGTTTTAAGTCTTCTAGTACCTTGGCTGCTTCCAATTCCCTGGACAGCATCCTTTCAGCTTGATGGTGATGTGTCCGCAGTGATACAAGTAGTGTTTATTGCTTCTCAGCTGGCTCTTGCCAGAGCAAACAGTAGCAGACACATGGAGAAACTGCTGGCCAGAGAGTGCAAAGAGCATCACAATTCCAATCCACCCTGAGAAACAAACAGGGAGACAGGCAACCAAGCGCAAATGAGACCTTCACCACGAGAAACCACCAGGGGCCAGGTGACATGTGTTTGGAAATCCTATCTTTTAATATTTTCCTTCTTGGTTTTAAAATTTAGTCTTTACTTTGGAGCTCTCAGGAATAACTCCTCTTATTAGCTTTTTCTTTTCTTTTCCCCTAGGTAACAACAATTGAGATTTGAAACTACTTTACATATTTCCACACTTCCCATACATATGTCCCATCCTTACCTTCACTCTTCCAATTTCAAAGAATTGCATTTCATTTTCTGGATAATTAACCCTCGTTCTTCCTCCTGCTGACCCTCAGGATGTTATCAGTAATACTAGATGGAACATAGTACATTTAAAATGACTTCTTTTTGTTTTTCTCATCAGATGCACAGATGGCTTAGTATAGTTTAGATTCTTAAGCACCCAAGGGAATCCCTGCAAATAATTTGCTTTTCTCATTTATTTGGAAAAGGTAATGTCAAAAATTCTGAAGAAGGCTATGGTTACGTGTGTTAGTCAAAGGTAATCTGCTTGATCCCTGGTCAGTAGGACTTCTGGGGAGACTAGAATTGAAATTAAAAATGACACATCAATTAAATCTATGATCTGTTCACGTGCTACTGAACAAAGGCACACCTAGAGGGATAGCACAGTGGCTTTGCAAGGCACCAACTCCCAGAGGTTAAGGATTTGCTTCAAACTTGCTGAGTTCCTTAATGACATATCGTAGAGTTCATCCACAGATTTATGTATTCAGCAAGGTAAAAAGAAAATTTCATTGTGATTTGTCTACAAACTGATTAGCATTTTGATTAGCATCTTAAGTGAGGATATGAAATGTATACTGATCAAACTTAGGAATGAGACAAATCTGGAAGGGATAACTAATATTTTTGATGAAAGGACAAAAAGTTATCAAAACAGAATGGAATTGTAAATCAAAACAAACAAAAGGAAATGTAATAGAGTACGTAATAAAGGTTGACACTTCCATTAAAAAAATAAATTGCCGAGGCATGGGATGGGGTTAGGGGAGACCTATGTTTATAACAGTGAATGTGAAAAAAGTGCTGAGCATTTGAGGAGACTTTATTTTGAAGTCAGATGTGATAGGATATGAGAATCTTATTTCACTCTGCAACGACCAGATAAATATCTGGAATATTGTGACCAATTGTGGGAACCATGCATGGGACTTTAACATCTGCAGAGATGTCACCTTTAACCTAGAAGACGTGTGGGATTTTTCGGACATGTCCTGGGTGGAGAAAGGGGCTAAAGCAGTTGAGATTATCCAGGAAGGAGGAGAGAAAGCTTATGGAGCTGTGATTGGGAAAGGAATCCACTCTTTTGATTCATAGGCAGAATCTGGAGCACATGAACAGAAGCTACAGGGAAGTAGATTTTAACTCAAATCTAAGGAAGAAATTTATAATAATTGCAGTTGTTCAGCAATGAAATAGGCTGCTTCACAGCCTAGCAAACGTTCTGTCACTCGCTGTGAAGGGCTGGGCTAGAATACCAATGACAAGAGGGACACTTGGGGATGAGTAGGAAGGAGGGCTTCGCTGAATAGTCTTTCCCACTCTATGATTCTTTTTTTTTTAATTTATTCAAGATTAATGCAATTTAAAGAGTTTCTTATGTATCTTTTATAAAATCCTGTTTGCTCTCTTGGAGGTTCCTTCATGCCCACTCCTGTTTTCATATTTTCCCATGAAAATTTTGGAGACATTCACATGACTTAGTATTTAGAACTGTTAGTAAATTTACATAGTGACTGTCTATATTTTCCTTTGACATTCATATGCTGTCAAATTGCTTCATCTTTTTTTTTTGATTGGAGTATAATTGATTTACAATATTGTGTTAGTTTCAGGTGTACAGGTCAGTGAATCAGTTATACATATACATATATCCACTCTTTTAGACTCTTTTCCCATATAGGTCATTACATAGTATTGAGTAGAGTTCCCTGTGCTATACAGTAGGTCATTATTAGTTATCTATTTTATATATAGCAGTGTGTCTATGTCAATCCCAATCTCCCAATTTACCCCCGCCCCCAGTAACCATAAGATTGTTTTCTACATCTGTAATTCTATTTCTGTTTTGTAAATAAAAATTGCTTCATTTCTATTCTCAGCAAGATTCGGGCAGTCTAATTCTCCATTCCCTAAGCCAGGATTTATTTCATTATTCTAAAGTTTATGAAACACATATGTTCTGAATACACATCTTTGGGGCTCTCTGTGAATACTTTTGGGGATATAAATCAGGAAATAATTTAAAGAAACCACACATCATCTTCAAGAATAGCAGGTTAGCAAACTCTTCTAATTAATCCCTTGGAGAATCTAGATCCACATATCTAACAGCCTCATGCCCCATCATCCTCAGTGCTCCTACCACCTTCTTTGCTGCTAATACAGCTGGTATAATCTGTCCTTAAAATTGAACATCTTCTATTTCTCATGCTGGAGAAAACTCCAGTATGGTTTTCTCTATCTATATCTCTACAATTACTTTTAAAAAGTACATACAATGATGATGTCTATATTTCTGCAGGTTTTGGAGTTGGTCTAATTTTGGACTAGCACTTGTGATTGATAGCGGCTTTCTTTATCACATGTTCTTTCAAGGAAGCCTAGAAATCCACAGGACTCAGTTAGAGTCCCACCTCAGGGTAATGGTAGGCTGTCAGACTGAGAAAATGAGCAGCTCTAGGAAACTTGTAGAGTCTATTTTCTAACTGTGGCTTAACTGAACATGCTTAATCCAGAACGTAGTATCTGGGCTGCTTCATATAAAAGATGGTAAAAGATCTTCTTAACAAAGGTCATTTGCAGGCCTGGTTGAACTTAGCACCTCCATAAGTGGGGAATCTTAATTGGTGAAAGGCTTATGTCTGTAGGAATAGGAGTGTCAAATGAAATAGTTACCTGGCTTTCTGGGGTGTCAGAAGTCATCAGAGCAAGACATCATTGTTCAAACTGAGAGTCAAGAATTATAATCCTATTTTTGTTCTTGGTGGGCTGCTTGTGTTGGGGGAAGTTTATCTTAGCACGCAGACTCCAGGGCCAGAAAGGAAAATGATGATATCTGCCTGTTTTACTGGCCCAGTTTTTCCCACTGGCAGACAGTCATTACAAGGCATATTTACTGAAGACAGCAATGTGGTTACATGGACTTAAAAAGAGAAATGCTTAAACTTATATTTAATAAGAAATGAAATGGGCTTCCCTGGTGGCGCAGTGGTTGAGAGTCTGCCTGCCGATGAGGGGGACATGGGTTCGTGCCCCGGTCTGGGAAGATCCCACATGCCACGGAGCGGCTGGGCCCGTGAGCCATGGCCACTGAGCCTGCAAGTCCGGAGCCTGTGCTCTGCAATGGGAGAGGTCACAACAGTGAGAGAACTGCGTACCACCAAAAAAAAAAAAAGAAGTCAGAATGTTTATTGCCCTTAAATTTCATAATATATACAGATTTTCTTTTTGCCTTCATTCTTGCTCATATTATTGTGTTCTACTGGCAGTGAGTATTTGTAGAAAGGGAATACGTTATCACCCCATCTCCCCTTTTCTTTTTCCCTCAGTTGTCTTACACACACACACACACACACACACACACACACACACACACACACACACACCCGATTTCAGCAACCAATGTGGTCTTAGATGAGACTAGGCACTATCTACTGTTTCTAGCATTCCGCTATCTTCTGGGGCTTTTCTCTTTGCCATACCTCCAAGAGAAATATGTAATTATTAATCAGATTTTATAAGAAATGAAAAAAGACTGTCTAGCCTAGCACTGAGTAATAGAACTTTCTGCAGTTATGACAGTGTCCTGAACCTGCGCTGTCCAGTGTCATAGCCACAAGCCCCATGCGGCTCTTGTGCTCTTGAAATATGGCTAGTGTGAGTGAGGAGCTGAATTTTAAATTTTACTTAGTTTAAATATGAACAGGCATATGTGATTAGTGGCTACTGTATTGGGCAGCACAGCAATTGGCAAAGAATTCATAGCATCCAAAAAGGTGACCCAGTAAATGCACTAATCACTGGGATTCACCGTTCTAAATGCTTCTTTTCTATATGGAGCCAAATGGTACTTAGAGTAATGCTGCACCATTTTTGATAGATGTGAAAATGATCATCAAAAAAGATGAGGAAAAATCCATCTAGAGCATTTATAATTAATAATAGAGATTATTCTCTATTCTTTGCTAGGCGCTTTATATATCTGCTGTGCAGATATATCATCTATTATTTTCACAAGTGTTTCAAGTTGGATAATAATTTTTTCTATTTCACGGAAGAGAGGAAACTGAGCTACACCGATTTAAAATAAAAAAGCAAAAGTTCCAAACCAGTAGGTGGTGGAGCCAAAGTTTGAACCCAGGTAGGGACCTTCATTAATGAATCTCACAATGAATATTTCCCACTTCAACTTTAGAGCACGTGTACACATTCCCCTAGTTCTCACTGGGAACCGGGGCTGGGGGGGCAGGGAGTAGGAGGCATTAAGAACATGAGCCCTGGCACCACACCGCCTGATTTGAAACCCGCCTCTACTACTTACAAAGTATGTGAAATTGAGCAAATTACTTAGTATCTCTGAGCCTTAATTGTCTCCTTTTAATATGTAAATAATAAAGGTACCCACCTATAGGGTGTGGTGAGGGTTAAGTAAGTTAACATTTCCTGGCACGTTGTTTGAACCCTATGTATTTGTCATTATCATTATTTTTTATTTGAAAGAGGTTGGTCATATATGTTAGGATGTTGATTTAAAGTGCTATAAATAGATGAAATAGAGATAGGCTTTGGGAGTGCTTCCCTAGAAAATAAGAGAGACTCTAATAATTTAGATGACTCAGGAAGAAACACCCTGCTGTTCAGCCACCTTGGTGTCACCATCACTGGAATTACAAACTTTCAGAATCCACATGCCCTGGCCAGCTCCTCATATCTTTGCTTTTCATGTTACATCTCCTTTTGTGTCTTTGATTCGTTCTAAATGCTGAGCAGTGACACACACCAACACAGCTGGAAAGAGCCGTAAGATTTGCTTTTCTGTCTTCCAGCAGGGAATTATTGCCATGGATACCAGAATCAGAGGAAGGCTGGGGAACTCTCTCAACTTGTCTCCTGAGTGGTCTGACATCTGTTTCTGGCAAGACCAATAATGAGTGTGCTGCTAGCTTCATAGCAAATGGGAGACTGATCCACACCTCTTTTGTTTTGTTTTGTTTTGTTTTACCACAGATGGCCTCTGCCCAAGATGCCAGGTACGGCCAGAAAGACTCCTCTGATCAGAACTTTGACTACATGTTCAAATTGCTTATCATTGGCAATAGCAGTGTGGGGAAAACATCTTTTCTGTTCCGTTACGCGGATGACTCCTTTACATCTGCATTCGTCAGCACAGTTGGGATTGATTTCAAAGTCAAAACTGTATTCAAAAATGAAAAGAGAATCAAGCTTCAGATTTGGGTAAGTGACTTTGAACTGATGGCATCCTTCTGTCTAGGGCATTGAATATGTAAGTGTGTGAGGGAAACCTTTCTGCCTTGTTCTGTCCCCATGGGGTCTGTAAGCCTCCATTTCCAGGTTCTTTGCCACAGAACATTCTGTTTCAAAGGCAATAGAGTGTTGCCTCTTTAAGGTAGGGAGAATGAATTAGGCCTTATTGTCATTGATGCTTCTTAAGAGTCTTCAGAAGAAAGAAAATCTAAATGTCTGTTTATTGTGGTAAAGAACACTGAACAGAAAGTCTGGCTCTGTCTTTTACGGTCTGTGTGACCCGGAGCAAGTCTCTGAATCCTTCTCTGCCACTTTTCTGATACACAAAATAGGCAAAGTAAATTTAGCCTTTTTAGGTTGCAGGAAGAAGCCTGCCCTGGTCTTTTTAAAGAAGGTAAACAACCAGATATAGAGAAAGCTTAGGTTTAGTCCCTTCATAAAGCCCCAGCTAAAATTTGAAGAGGGTCTATTTAATCTCCACAAACCTTGTGTTTTCAGCTCTAAGAGTTATGTTTACCTACCCAGACAAAACAAAACAAATAGGATATTTATTTTAAATAGGGTTTTTCCTTAAGCAGAAGGTTCTCCAATAAATTTTGAGACTGTGTGGCTAGCTTTGTGCCTCTCCTCACCCACTGCAGAAGATCAGAGATTCCTTAACTAAATAGTTGGGATAAATTTAGGAGAATAGCAAGTGAGAAACATAAGAAAAAGTGTGTGTGGGTACACGTTCAAGGTAATATAAGAGCTGAAGTAACAAAAAAAATTGGTTATACCAAGAGAGTTATGTAGTAAGCATTTTATGTCCATCATGCAATGTATGGGTACAATGGTAGAATGTTTTTACAGTTAGTTTTGGTCCCCTTTCCCTGTTCATTTATACCTCTGCCACTCACATTGATTTGAGCTTTAAAAAGGCATTTCCCAAGAGATGAGGTTTCTGCCTTCTTCTGAGACAATTCTAATGTCTACTACCATTTGGTACTGGTGCCATGGTTGATCTGTAGGACCGACGATAAGCCTGCCTCCTCAAATATGGAAAGCTGAAAGAAAGACAAATCTCAGAGTAAAACATTTAAACTTTTTTTTTTAAATAAAAGAGCCCTTAAGATATCATCATAAATATTCCAGATGTCCTTTCATATCTTAAAGCTCTTAGGAGTAAAATTTAAAGATGCAGGTATATATACAGGTAGGTATCCTCTTAGGCAGCTTACAAGAGATTGTTACTATTTTACTTATTCTAATTCTGGAGTCTTCCAAGTCTAATTAGAACTCAGAAAAGAACTTGGGGGCTTCCCTGGTGGCGCAGTGGTTGAAAGTCCGCCTGCCGATGCAGGGGACACGGGTTCGTGCCCCGGTCCGGGAAGAGCCCACATGCCGCGGAGTGGCTGGGCCCGTGAGCCATGGCCGCTGAGCCTGCGCGTCCGGAGCCTGTGCTCCGCAACGGGAGAGGCCACAACAGTGAGAGGCCCGCATACCGCAAAAAAAATTAAAAAAAAAGAAAAAGAAAAGAACTTGGAAAAATAGGCCCAGTCCCCATTGCTGCTCTACTGGTCCCGAAAGACATTTTTGTTGCGAAGGGGGTCCCTCTTTAGATACTTTAGAAACAGGCAGCCCTGTTTATACAGACAGAAAGAGCTGTGTTTATTGCTTCACATTCTCTTCCTTTTGAGCTTTAAGCAACCAATTGTCATGTGAAGATAACTTTCATATCCAGGCTTAAGAAAGGTCCCTTAACTCTCAGGGGCTTTGTTGAATTGAAAATTAAATTAATTTGGTAACTACACATCTCCTACCTCTGCGACCATGTTCTTTCTGTTAATATCAAAGAAGTGTCATTCCTCTGTCTGACAGCTCCTGCCATATATCTTAGGGATGTTTAAACGTGGTTGTTGTGATTGTTTAGGTAAAACATCAACATGGTGTATAAATTCAATCCTATAATCTCTAGGAATTTCTCAATTTAGGTTTTTGACAGAAATGCTTTGTAGAGGTATAAAATCACCTGTCCTTAATGTAAAACAGAAAAAGTTCAAATAATATACTTTTTTTGAGAATTATATTGTCATACTTACAAAAATATGTTTTTCAAAACCCTCAGGGCTAGTACCAGGCCACAGCTCATTCCTGTACTTTTCTTGGACACTGAAGTTCAGTTACTTCTGTCCAGGTCTTACTTCTGCATGAAAGTTGCTCTTCTCTGAGCCAAGCAAATCCCAACTCAGGTCTCTGGGCTGCTTCTCCTCTAATACCTCCTCATGCTTCTCAATTTCCATGACTTCACTCAAAAGCCTGGGACATATAAATCTGTCTTTAACCATCCATAATCCACCATTTTCCCAAAACCTCCAACTCTCTTCACAGCTCCGTTCAGCCTGGGACCTCCGTCCAGGGTTTTCATTCTCCCATTCTGTGGATACCCACGCTCCCTTCAGGGGTCAGCCACTCAGGAACCCTTCACCCAGACCTTCCTCAGTCACAGCGGTAGTCTGATGGCCACTGTTTTCTTTGCAGTCAAAACAATCTTATTTCTTCCTCTTAGGGATATTGGGAGCTCTTAATGTACCTGTGATTCTAGGGGTATGAAAATGGATTTTACACTACCATATACCAACTGGTCTACTATATTGTGAACCATTCAAAAGCAGTGCTCTGCAAAGATTTTGCGCTCATTGAACTTGTAGTATAGTTGGAGAAAGAAATGAATACTCACGGAGTAACTATATATGTATGTCTATAAGCAAATATCAAATTGTATAAATATTATATGTAGCTAACATTTATTGAACATAGAACTATGCCAAGCATCATCTATACCTTATTTCTAATTTCCACAAAAACCCAACTTTGTATTTATTATTATTCCTATTTTATCCGAGAAATCTGAAAGTCGGACAAATTAAATAGCTCGTCCAGGGTCATATGTGGCAAGAGGCTTGTTCCAGGCTAGGTCTATCAGATTCTAATGCTTTGGCTTGTTCCCCTTCGCCATGCTGCTCTAATTAAGAAGTCTTCTTGGATATGGTAGTGCTTTTGTGAAGATGGTGATCTTAGGCAGTGTATCCTGGGATGCTGAAGAAGATGTTTTTAAAAGAGTCTGACCATCCCGATGAACTGAGTCATGAGGAGGAGACAGGATAAGGAGCAACAGGGTGGACATTCTAGACATTCCCACAATAATTCTAGGGGTTCTTGCTTTATGCAATAATGTAAGTATACTAGAAAATATTTAGTTGTGTACAACTTTTATTGTTCATGACTTAAACAAATTATTTATTTGGGACTGTATCTGGCCCTGAGGGTTTGCCGTCTCGTATTTAAATAACTGAACGTGAACTGTTTTTTCTAGCTTATAGTATCTTTATGCACTTCTATTAATGTGTAACGAATTCATTAAGGTATCCACAGCTATCTTAGCCTATACTATGATCTGTTTCTACTTGCAACACTTCTGACACCAAATGCCGGGGTTTTCCAGACCAAGCAATTCTTCATTGCTATGCAGACACCAACTGGGTGTCCTGTAATTTAATACAATTGTTGACAGTGACCACCCAGAGTTAGCACAGATCCCACAGGTAAAGGGCTCAGTTCCATAAGCTTATGCCTCCTCTCCCCACCCCACTTCAGATATCAATCACAAATCTGGGTGCCCTGTGCTTTTGACCTCCAGGCTATAAGCTCACAGGTCCCACAGTCCCACCCCTCAGGGTTGATAAGTTGCTAGAAGAGCTCACAGAATTCAGAAAGAGTTTACTTACTATTACCGGTTTATTATAAGGGATACAACTCAGGAACAACCAGATAGAAGGGAAGCATAGGGCAAATTGTTGTGGGGATGGGTGGGAGCAGCTTCCATGCAGTCTCCCCAGCACTGTGATATATTCACCAACCCCAAAGCTCTCCAAACCTCACCCTTTCGGATGTTTATGGAGCTCCCCTTACATAGGCATGATTGATGAAATCCTTGGCCATTGGTGATTAACTCAGTCTTCGGCCCTTCTCCCCTCCCAGAGGGCGGGGGTAGGGCTGAAAGTTCCCACCTTTTGATTACATGGTTTGTTCTTCTAACAATCATCCCCTATTCTTTTTTTTTTTAATTTTATTTTATATTGGAGTATAGTTGATTTACGATGTTGTAATCAGCCCCCATTTTGAAGCTATCTAGGGGCTAACCAAGACAGTAACGAGGTAACTAATACCTCATTAGCATGAACTCTGGTATGGCTGAAAGGGGCTTATTATGAATAACAAAAGATTATCCTTTTCCCCCCATCTCTTAGGAAATTCCAAGGGCTGTAGAAGCTCTTTGTCAGGAACCAGGAGGAAGACCAAATATGTATTCCTTGGTCTAACACACTATTATATATTTCAAAGGAAGAGAAGCAAAATTGTTTCATAGTAGTGGAAACTGTCATGGATTAGTCCAATGCATTTTTACCTTTACCAAGACAGGCTACAGATATTAATATGACTCTGATGACTCTATTTTAAACTGCCCGTAAATAGAACTGTTTCCAGGTTAAGAAATGAAGATATATAGTGGGCTAAGTGATTTGACCTTACCTTACAGTTAGTGCCAGAGTAGAGTCTAAAATCCAGGTCTCCTGCTAGCTAAGCCAGTCCAGTTGCTAGTACACCAAGTTCACTCTCAAGGTAAGTGCTGTGTTATGACAATTGGGATAAATCTCATACCTGGTTGCCAGTGTTGCCATCAGGCATAGGAACATCAAACTTGAAGCCAGATTTCAAGTAGTATTTCTAAAAGGTCAGGAAGAAAGAACCTGGGTGGGAAGACTGCCCAGTTTTTCTACTTGATGGGTTGCTTTTTGCATGTGCTGTGGGGGAAGTTTCTGAGACCACAAACTGGATTACTGGATTTTTAACAGTCCACATTTAAAGAAAGCTTTTAACGGCTACTACAAACATTGACATTTCTTTCTGGCTGTGTTATGCCTCCTCTCTGTGGAAGTTCACTACTGCCTTGGAATAAACTTGTCTAGAGAACTAACATCGTTCATTTGTACTTAGTTACAAACATTATTTTCCTTTAGTATATTTATGAATCCCTCTGTCCTTCACTATATTAACATTTCTTATTGCACTTTTATTATCATTTTTATGATTCTCAAGTCAAAATTTTTCAAAAATTTTGAGGTTTCAAGTATTAGAGGTGGTTCTTTCATTTTCTGTGTCTAATGCTGTTAAGAATATATTGGAGAAAAATCTAGCATGGGTTTTTCACTTTACTTAGAGAAAAATATTTCACAGCTAGAGTCTGTAATATTTTGCTTCTAATTTAAAAGTAGTTTAGCTTTGGGAAAGGCTATGTAGAGTGGATTTCCTCCCAATAAGAAGATTGAAAAATAATATAGCATCTATTACTAAGAATATCTTAGTACTGTATTTATTTTCAGTGTCTAGATTATTACTATATGAACTATGATGCCTATAGCAATCTGTAAAGTAAAGAGTGCTGGTAATTCTTGAAACTAGACTGTGTAGAGAGCCAGGTTTGACAGTGTGGTTCCCCTGAATAAAAGGCAACTTCCTTTGTGTAAAGAAAGCACATGGACAGAATGAAGTAAGTCAGAAAGAGAAAAACAAATACCATATGCAAACACATATATATGGAATCTAAAAAAAAAAAAAAGGTCATGAAGAACCTAAGGGCAGGACGGGAATAAAGATGCAGACCTACTAGAGAATGGACTTGAGGACACGGGGAGGAGGAAGGGTAAGCTGGGCCAAAGTGAGAGAGTGGCATGGACATATATACACTACTAAATGTAAAATAGATAGCTAGTGGGAAGCAGCGACATAGCACAGGGAGATCAGCTCGGTGCTTTGTGACCACCTAGAGGGGTGGGATAGAGAGGGTAGGAGGGAGGGAGACACAAGAGGGAAGAGATATGGGGATATATGTATACATATAGCTGATTCACTTTGTTATAAATCAGAAACTAACACACCATTGTAAAGCAATTATACTCCAATAAAGATGTTAAAAAAAGAAAGAAAGAAAGACAGCACATGGCTCTCCTTTTTCAGTTGGATCTACATTGTTCAAGTCCAAAAATCAAGGTTGACTCTAACTAATGAAAGACTTAGCTTGAAAAATTTGTAGCTTAGTTAGAGAATATAGGTTTAAAGTGAGCAGAGGGCAGGTAGGCAGAGATCACTGTTTCCTTAGGAATTAGAACTAGCATTTTATCATTTTTGCATTCTCTTTTTCCCACCCTCACCCTTCACCACTCCTTGTCTTTTCTCTCCCTCCTTCTCCTTTCCCCCTCTCCTTCCCACCTTCATTTCTGAGCCCTGGCCATCCTGAGTTAATAAGAAATGTCCTCAGTGTGTTCAGAAGTCAGGGCTGCTGCATACAGATGCACACGTTGTGCACTGGACAAAGACACCAACCAGGGGTCAAGTGGGGCTGTTCTCCAGCCAGAGCGCCACATGCTAAGCTGTGCTCAGTTCCAGGAAGGGGTGCCTTTTCTTTTTCGCAAAGGTGTCATCTGCTGTCAAGCATGTGCTTCTGGTCCACGTGCAACCAAAGGGAATTCTGATTCCCATACAGCAACCATATACATAGGCAGTAGCTATATTACAATCTTATGCAGGAGATGGATGAGTAAACTGAGAGAATACAAGCCCTGCTTCCCCAGCCCAGTCCTGGAGAAAGCCGGTATTTTAAAATATAGGTTTTATTATTACTTAGGTGTGGCGAGGCCCACAGGTCAGGAGACAACTGCCATTGAAATAGTAGTTCATTATGCTCACAGATTTTAAGCGAAAGACACATTGGCTCGGGGAGGGGGGCACTTGGGGTGAGGGGAATCCCCTGTGTGGGTCAGGAGGCAGAAGGAAGGGTGGGAGGAATGTGACAAGAGCCTCTATTGTGGTTTCTGTATAAGGAATGGGCCAGGCAGGGTAAACAGGCTTAGGACTGGCTAGTTTGAATACCTGCAGCAGACCCTGGGGCACAGAGACTTCCCTAAGTTGTCAGGTGCCTGGGGGAATTAGGGCAGGTGGATAGTGGCTCATAGTGTGAGATCCCAAGATAGAGCAAGCCCTATGAGCTCTGTATTGGTGGTTTGCATTTGACAAGTGAGCTTCAGTGAGTTGTTCAGTGTCTTTAAGAATTGAGTAACTCAGGGTAGGGCAGTCCCTCCAGGATCCATAAGGCCCCAGCTGTCAAAGCATCTGAATACAAAAAGTAAAAGACATGCTTAATACAAAAGGCAGGTTCTTGGAGTCCCAGGGGTGGCTTCTGTCATTGATTCCACTCTGACAAATGCTTATGATTTCAACCATTCTCACCGCAGACTCAGTGCATTTCTGGGTCTCAGTATTTAGAGACCTCAAACATTGGGGTCAGGAAAAGATCTTTCAGATTTTCTAGCTCAAGCCCTCATTTGATGATACAGCTGATTTCTAGCCCAAGCCCTCATTTGATGATACAGCTGATAATAGCATCACTTAATGAACCCAGTGTTGACCCATAAAATAAGCATTTTATGTTTACATGCACTTTTAGAATTTAATTTTTGCCAAACCCCATGAAGGAAGGTGGTATTATTAGCCCCATTTTATAGATGAGGAAACAGAGAATCAGAAAAATAAAGGGATTTGCCCAAGGTCCTAGCTAGGATATGTCAGAAGCAGGATTCGAACCAGGGGATTGAAATCAAAGCCCATGTACTTGACCTCACTTGTAAATGAGGTAAAAGGAGGCCAAGTGATCTGTCGGAGATCTTCAGGGGATCCAGTCTGTAAACCTACATATCTTTTTTATTAATAATTTTTATTTTATATTGGAGTATAGTTGATTTACAATGTTGTGTTAGTTTCAGGTGTACAGCAAAGTGGTTCAGTTATACATATACATATATCTATTCTTTTTTAAATTCTTTTCCCATTTAGGTTATTTCAGAATATTGAGTAGAGTTCCTTGTGCTCTACAATAGGTCCTTGTTGATTATTTTATATATAGTAGTGTGTGTATGTTAATCCAAAACTCCTAATTGATTCCTCCCCTTCCCCACACCTTACCCCTTAAGTAACCTTAAGTTTGTTTTCTAAGTCTGTGAGTGTTTCTGTTTTGTAAATAAGTTCATTTGTATCATTTTTTTTAGATTCCGCATATAAGTGATATCATAGGATATTGGTCTTTCTCTGTCTGACATTCTTCACTTAGTGTGATAAGCTCCAGGTCCATCCATGTTGCTGCAAATGGCATTATTTCATTCCTTTTAATGGCTGAGTAATATTCCATTGTATATATGTATCACATCTTCTTTATCCATTCATCCATCGATGGACATTTAGGTTGATTCCATGCCTTAGCTATGATAATTAGTGCTGCAATGAACATTGGGATGCATGTATCTTTTTAAATTATGGTTTTCTTCAGATATATTCTGAGGAGTGGCATTGCTGGGTCATATGGTAGCTCTATTTTTAATTTTTTAAGGAACCTCCATACTGTTCTCCATAGTGGTTGTACCAATTTACATTCCCACCAGCAGTGCAGGAGGATTCCCTTTTCTCCACACCCTCTCCAGCATTTGTTGCTTATAGACTTTTTGATGATGGCCATTCTGACTGATGTGAGATGATACCTCATAGTAGTGTTGATTTGAATTTTTCTAATAGTTAGCGATGTTGAGCATCTTTTCATGTGCCTCTTGGCCAACTGTTTGTCTTCTTCGGAGAATGTCTATTTAGAATTTCTGCCCAGTTTTTTGATTGGGTTGTTTGCTTTTTAGATATTGAGCCATATGAGCTGTTCGTAAATTTTGGAGATCAATTCCTTGTTATTCACTTCATTTGCAAATATTTTCTCCCATTCTGTGGCTTCTCTTTTTGTTTTGTTTATGCTTTCCTTTGCTATGTAAAAGCTTTTGAGTTTAAATAGGTCAGATTTGTTTATTTTTGGTTTTATTTCCATTACTTAGGAGACAAATTTAAAAAGATTTTGCTTTGATTTATGTCAAAGAGTGCTCTTCCTATGTTTTCCTCTAAGAGTTTTATAGTATCCGGTCTTACATTTAGGTCTTTAATCCATTTTGAGTTTATTTTTGTGTATGGTGTTAGGGAGTGTTCTAATTTCATTCTTTTACATGTAGCTGTCCAATTTTCCCAGAACCATTTATTGAGGAGACTGTCTTTTCTCCATTGTATAGTCTTGCTTCCTTTGTTGTAGATCAATTAACCATAGGTGTGTGCGTTTGCTTCTGGGCTTTCTATCCTGTTCCATTGATCTATATTTCTGTTTTTGTGCCAGTGTTATACTGTTTTGATTACTGTAGCTTTATACGATAGTCTGAAGGCAGGGAGCCTGATTCTTCCAGCTCTGTTTTTCTTTCTGAAGATTGCTTTGGTTATTCAGGGTCTTTTGTGTCTCCATACACATTTTAAGAGTTTTGATCTAGTTCTGTAAAAAATGCTATTGGTAATTTGGGGTTGCATTCAATCTGTAGGTTGCCTTGGGTGGCATAGTCATTTTGACAATAATGATTCTTCCAATCCAAGAGCATGACATATCTTTCCATCTGTTTGTGTCATTTTTGATTCCTTTCATTAGTGTCTTACAGTTTTGGGAGTGTAGGTCTTTTGCCTCCTTCGGTAGGTTTATTCCTAGGTATTTTATTGTTTTTGATGTGATGGTAAATGGGATTGTTCCCTTAGTTTCTCTTTCTGATATTTCATTGTTAGTGTATAGAAATGCAATAGATTTGTGTGTATTACTTTTGTATACTGCAACTTCACCAAATTCATTTTTGAGCTCTAGTAGTTTTCTGGTAACATCTTTAGGATTTTTTATGTATAGTGTCATGTCATCTGCAAACAGTGACAATTTTACTTCTTCTTTTCCAGTTTGGATTCCTTTTATTTCTTTTTATTTTCTGATAGCTGTGGCTAGGACTTCCAAAACTATGTTGAATAAAAATGGCAAGAGTGGACATCCTTGTCTTGTTCCTGATCTTAGTGGAAATGCTTTCAGTTTTTCACCATTGAGAATGATGTTAGCTGTGGGTTTGTCATATATGGCCTTTATTATGTTGATGTAAGCTCCCTCTATGCCACTTTCTGGAGAGTTTTTATTATAATTGGGTGTTGAATATTATAAATGATTTTTCTGCATCTATTGAGATGACCATATGATTTTTACTCTTGAATTTGTTGATGCAGTGTATCACACTGATTGATGTGCAGATATTGAAGAATCCTTGCATCCCTGTGGTGAATCCCACTTGATCATGGTATACTATCCTTTTAATATATTGTTGGATGCAGTTTGCTAGTATTTTGTTGAGGATTTTGGCATCTATGTTCATCAATGATATTGGTTTGTAATTTTCTTTTTTTGTGGTATCTTTGTCTGGTTTTGGTATCAGGGTGATGCTGGCCTCATAGAATGAGTTTGGGAGTGTTCCTTCCTCTGCAATTTTTTGGAAGAGTTTCAGAAGGATAGGTGTTAGTTCTTCTCTAAATGTTTGATAGAATTCGCCTGTGAAACCATCAGGTCCTGGACTTTTGTTTGTTGGGAGTTTTTAAATCACAGTTTCAATTTCAGTAATTGTGATTGGTCTGTTCATATTTTCTATTTCTTACTGGTTCAGTCTTGGGAGATTGTACCTTTCTAAGAATTTGTCCATTTCTTCTAGGTTGTACATTTTATTGGCATATAATTGCTTGTAGTAGTCTCTTATGATCCTTTGTATTTCTGTGGTGTCCATTTTAACTTCTCCTTTGTCATTTCTAATTTTGTTGATTTGAGCCCTCTTTTTTTTTTTCTTGATGAGTCTGGCTAGAGGTTTATCAATTTTGTTTATCTTTTCAAAGGACCAGCTTTTAGTTTCATTGATCTTTTCTATTGTTTTCCTCATCTCTCTTTCATTTATTTCTGCCCTGATCTGTATGATTTCTTTCCTTCTACTACCTTTGGGTTTTATTTGCTCTTCTCTCTTTAGTTGCTTTAGGTATAGGGTTAGGTTGTTTATTTGAGATTTTTCTTGTTTCCTGAGGTATGACTGTACTGCTAAAAATTTCCCTCTTAGAACGGCTTTTGCTGCATCTGATAGGTTTTGAATCATCATGTTTTCATTTTCATTTATGTCTAGGTATTTTTTTTTACTTTCCTTTTTGATTTCTTCAGTGACCCATTGGCTGTTTAGTAGCCTATTGTTTAGCCTCCACATGTTTGTGTTTTTTACAATTTTTTTTCTTATATTTGATTTCTAATCTCATAGCATTGCGATTGGAAAAGTTGCTTGGTATGATTTCAGGTTTCTTAAATTTGCTGAGCCTTGCTTTGTGGCCCAAGATGTGATCTATCCTGGAGAATGTTCTATGTGCACTTGAGAAGAATGTGTATTCTGCTGCTTTTGGATGGAATACTCTAAATATCAATTAAGGCCACCTGATCTAATGTGTCATGTTTCCTTATTGATTTTCTGTCTTGATGGTCTCTTCATTGATATAAGTGGAGTGTTAAAATCCCCCACTATTATTGTGTTACTGTTGATTTCTCCTTTTATGGCTGTTAGCATTTGCCTTATATATTGAGTTGCTTTTATGTTGGTTGCATATATATATATTTTTTGAATTTTTGAATTTTATTTAATTTATTTTTTTATACAGCATGTTCTTATTAGTTATCCATTTTATACATATTAGTATATATATATCAATCCCAAACTCCAAATTCATCACACCACCACCCCTCGGGTGCATATATATATTTACAATTGTTGTATCTTCTTTGATCCGTTGATCATTATGTAGTGTCCTTCTTTGTTGCTTGTAACAGCCTTTATTTTCAGGTCTATTTTGTCTGATATGAGTATCACTACTCCAGCTTTCTTTTGATTTCTATTTGTATGTGTCCTTAGATCTGAAGTGGGTCTCTTGTAGACAACATATATACAGGTCATGTTTTTATATCCATTTAGCCAGTCTATGTCTTTTGATTGGAGCATTTAATCTGGTTATATTTAAGGTAATTGATATATGTTTGTTCTAATTGCCATTTTGTTACTTGTTTTGGATTTGTTTTTGTAGGTCATTTCTTCTTCCCTTCCTCTTTTGTTCTCTTCTCTTGTGATTAGATGACTAACTTTAGTGTTGTATTTGGATTCCTTTTTCTTTTGCTGTGTGTATCTATTGTAGATTTTCACTTTGTGGTAACCATGAGGATTTGATACAGCAGACTATATGCATACACAAGACTGTTTTAAGTTGCTGGTGTTTTTTTTTTTTTTTTTTTTTTTTTTTTTTGG
>NW_006780143.1:301451-314475 GCF_000442215.2 Lipotes vexillifer
TGCGGAGCACAGGCTCTGGACGCGCAGGCTCAGCGGCCATGGCTCACGGGCCCAGCTGCTCTGCAGCATGTGGGATCCTCCTGGACCAGTGCACAAACCCGTGTCCCCTGCATCGGCAGGCGGACTCTCAACCACTGCGCCACCAGGGAAGCCCAAGTTGCTGGTCTTTTAATTTCAAATACATTTCCAATATCCTGCATTTGTACTCTCCTCATGATTGCTGATTTTGATATCATATTTCTGTGTGGATGATTTCCTACCTTTACTGTATGTTTGCTTTTACTGGTCAGCTTTCCCATTTGTAAATTTCTTGTTTCTTGTTGTGTCTTTTTCTTTTCTGCCTAGAGAAGTTCCTTTAGCATTTGTTGTAAAGGTGGTTTGGTGGTGCTGAGATCTCTTAGCTTTTGTTTATCTGTAAAACTTTTGATTTCTCCATTGAATCTGAATGAGAACCTTGCTGGCTAGGGTATTCTTGGTTCTAGGTCTTTCCCTTTCATCACTTTAAATATATCATGCCACTGCCTTCTGGCCTGAAGAGTTTCTGCTGAAAAATTAGCTGATAACCTTCTGGGGATTCCCTTCTGTGATGTTTGTTGCTTTTCCCTTGTTGCTTTTGATATTTTCTCTTTGTCTTTAATTTTTGCCAATTTGATTAATATGTGTCTCAGTGTGTTCCTCCTTGGGTTTATCCTGAATGTGACTGTCTGCTCTTCGTGGACTTGAGTGAGTTTTTCCTTTCTCATGTTAGGGAAGCTTTGCACTATTATCTCTTCAAATATTTTCTCAGGCCTTTTCTCTCTCTTTTCTCCTTCTTTGACCCCTATAATGTGAATGTTCACATGTTTAATGTTCCAGAGGTTTCTTAAACTGTCCTTATTTCTTTTCATTCTTTTTACTTTATTCTCTTCTGTGGCATTGATTTCTACCATTCTGTCTTCCAGCTCACTTATTCCTTCTTTTGCCTCATTTATTCTGCTATTGATTCCTTCTAGTGTACTTTTCATTTCAGTTATTGTATTGTTCATCTCTATGTGTTTATATTTTCTATCATCTAGCTCTTTGTTAAACATTTCCTGTATCTTCTTGGTCTGTGCCTCCATTCTTTTTCCTAGATCTTGGATCAACTTAACTATCATTACTCTGAATTCTTTTTCAGGTAGATTGCCTGTCTCCACTTCACTTAGTTGTTCTTCTGGGGTTTTATCTTGTTCCTTTGTCTGGAACATATTCCTCTGCCATCTCATTTTGTCTAATTTTCTGTGATTGCAGTTTCTGTTTTGCAGGCTACAGGTTGTAATTCCTCTTGCTTCTGTTGTGTGGCCCCTGGTGGGTGAGACTGGTTTAAGAGGTTTGTACAGGCTTCCTTGTGGGAGGGACTGTTGCCTGCCCACTGGTGAGTGGAGCTGGGTCTTGTCCCTCTGGTGGGCAAGGCCATATCAAGAGGTGTGTTTAGAGGTGGCTGGGGGCTCAGGAAGATTTTAGGCAGCCTGCTGCTTATGGGTGGGGCTTTGTTCCTGCCCTGTTGGTTGTTTGGGCTGAGGCATCCCAGCACTGGAGCTATAGGCTGTTGGGTGGTGCCAGGTCTTTGTGTCAAAATGGTAGCCTCAAATATGCCAATGAGTACTCCCTAGTACCTCTTTCACCAGTGTCCTTGTCCCCATAGTGAGCCACAGCTGCCCCCTACCTCCCTAGAAGACCCTCCAAGACCTGCAGGTTGGTCTGGCCCAGGTTCCTATGAAGTCACTGCTCTTTTTCTGGGTCCTGGTGTGCATGATACCTTGTGTTCACACTCCAAGTGTGAAGTTTCTGTTTCCCCCAGTCCTGTGGGGTTCTTGCAATCAAGCCCCACTGGCCTTCAAAGCCAAATTTTCTGGGGACTTCTCCTCCTGATGCCACACCTCCAGGCTGAAGAGCCACATCTGGGGCTCAGAACTCTCACTCCTGTGGGAGAACCTCTGCAATATAATTATTTTCCAGTTTGTGGGTTGCCCACCTGGAGGGTATGGGATTTGATTTTATTGTGAATGCACCCCTTCTTCCATCTTGTTGTGGCTTCTTCTTTGCCTTTGGATGGAGAATATTGCTTTTGTTAAGTTCAAGTCTTTTTTGTTGATGGCTGTTCAGCTGTTAGTTGTGATTTTGGTGTTTTCGTGAGAGGAGGTGAGCTCAAGTCCTTCTACTCCTCCATCTTGTCTCCAACTCCCTGTAATCCTACGTATCTTAATCCCAGCAAGTACCCGTTCCACACTAAGTAATTGCTTGACAACTTTCTATATTCCCTTTTTACCTGTTCCAAGAAATTATTTATAGGTACAGAAAGGAATCGGTTATTTTGCTTGAAATTTACTATCTGCCAGCATAAACAGGTTGTGCATTATCTGTTTTGTGTTTAAAACACATAGATATGCACAATAGGAGGGACTGGAACATATTCCATTCACTTCTTGCACATTTCTGGAATGCCTGTTTCCACCACTGGGGAGTGTGCGTAGAAAGAAGAGTATTTGGAAAGAAGCGTCTGAGTAAGTGGAATGAATACCTGCAGGAAAATAGTGCTGACTGTAATCTTTGCATTTGGTGCTCACTTAGCCTAGTCACTCTGCCCATTGATTTCAGGGTGGTGTTCAACCCTCTAGTCTGTGGATAAGAAACCAACATTTTCTGCCCAGGAGAATCCTTAAGAGAACCACAGAAGCCAGTGACAGCTGCTAAGACCATTCCTGGTGCTGTCATTTATATGGTCTTTTCCTCCCATCACATTTCTTCTAACTTAGCATCTGCTTTTCCTGGGATATTGAGAAAGGCAATATTTAGTTTCACTCCTGACAAGAAGTTGATACTGTGTGCAAAATGTCAAGATGCAAACATTCACTTAGTCAGACAGCTGGAAGTGGTGACTCCTGCATCCTGCTGTGTTTAAACCACTCTTCTGAGCATTGACAAAATACAAAGGATGGTATAGACCTTGTTCCTGGCCTAATAGAGCTTACCAGCCATGTGGGAAGACATGAAAACAAACATGCAAGAAAAGATCACCCCACGGATCAGTAAGTGTTTTGCCAGCAAGAGGCAGAGTGGTCAGTGGCACAGGTGGGGACTCTGTGGCTCAAATGCTGACCCTGATCTCACTAGCTATGTGACCTCAAGCCCAAACTTCCCTATGTCTCCATTTACTTATTTGTGAAACAAGAGAAGATAACAGCTACCCCTTAGCTGCTAAGCATTTGCTATAATAAATACTTATACCTAGTTCAATACTAGGTGCAAAACTAACAATAAATGTTAGCTTTCTTCTTTTGTAAACAGTGTACCAACCTTCAGACTTTTGTACCCAATCAAGTAGTTTAATCAAACCAAATATTTGTTGGGTGCCTACTATGTACCAGGCACTGTACTAGGTGCTGGGATGCAATAGTGAATGATGCACAGGTTTGGCCATTAGGAGCCAACCATCTTATGTGGCAGTAGATGAGAGAAGAGAGAATTCATCTTCTATAATAAATTCCCAGGAGGTAGGGGGCACAGAACACACAGAAAATTTGCCTAACTCGGTCTTGAGGACTCTAGTAAGGCTTCCTGAGAGCATCTATATCTGAACCAAGAACTGATGAGTGAAAAGGAATTATTCATTCATTCATTCACTTGATCAACATTTATTGAGTTTTTACTGTGTGTCAGACACAGTGAATGAATTTGAGGTTAAACGTAAATAACAGAAAAAATATAGATTGTGATAGTGCTATGGAGAAATAATCAGAAAAATCTGATAAATGCAAAACAGTATCAGAAAAGGGAAAGAATATTTTTGTTAGATGATCAAGGTGGGTTTGTATGAGATAACTGAGCTGAGACACAGAGGATAAGGAGCCAGCTATTTGAAAAACAGGGAGCTTTCTCTCTCTCTGTCTCTGAAAAAGTGAAAGTTTTTCAAAAGTGAGTCTTTGTTTCCTGATTTTTTTCCACCATAGCTTTATATAGAGCATTCACTGCCTACTCTTTATTTTTCAAATCCTGACTTTCATCTTGATTTGCCCTCCATTTGAGCAACTGTGGATTTAGATTATTAGGGCCTGAAGCTTTTACAGTTTGGCAATCGTCTTTAAGGAACAAGATACAAAAACACCTTACTTTTGCAAAAGTAGCATAAAGCAGACGAACACATTTCTGGACCCCCTTGGAAGGAACCTAAAGTTTAACCTTCAGTCAGCATCATAGCAATTCACGTCTGCATTTGTGGAAATTTTACCTGTATGTCTGTAGAGAATGAAGGACATGTGGCTGATGTGAAGCAGTTACAACTAGTGCAAAAGAGGAACGCCCACTGGGAGCGTGCAGACAAAGGTGTGATGAGACAGTAGGATGGAGAAGAGGCAGTATTGGGGGTAGGAGATTGGATTCCTGGGGCAAATGTCTTCACTTCTCTAGGTATCAGTTATCTCATCTTGAAAAGGAAGGGGATGGACTCAACTAAAACAAAACCAAAATTGACATTCAATGATTGCTAATGTTCCAGGTACTGCTGTATGTGTTTATAGGTATTAAGTCATCTAATCCTCATAAAAATCCTATGAGATAGATGTTGTTCTTATCTACAGTTCACAGATAGGGAAACTGAGGCACAGGGAGTGCAGATAATTTGCCCAAGGTCACATAGCTAACAAGTAGTTAGCAGAGCTGAGTATGGGCCACCTAGCCTTGGAGCCTTTTCTCTTAACATCCTTTTTCTAGAATTGCCACTTTTGAATAATTACTGGACCACATCCACTTTGCACATTTTATGTTTAGTACTACAACCTTGAAATGTTGGTATTAATATAGGTCTTTTAAAGATATGAGGAAACTAAGACTCAGAGAGGTTAAGTAATTTCCTCCTAGTCACAGAGCTCTTTCTACTTCTTTTAGAGTAACTTTGAACTTTATAACTCTCTGATTAAAAAATAAATAAATCAGCAAGTAGGCAAAAATCAACAGAGTAAATTTTTTCCAAAGATATATCATGACAATATATTCTATCCAGATTGGTGTCTTTCATGACTCTCCTGTCATCCTACTTCCTACAGGGACTTCTGGCTTAAGACTGATGCTCTAAAATCTTTTAAAAATGGGAATGCCACCTTTGGTAGCAGAGAATGGGAGTTCTGCATATGTGAGGTTCCAGATAATTGAATGTTTAAATTGCCAAAATCTTAAACAAATTACATATTTTAATGAAAATCTTTCTAATCTGTGTTGTGCATTTACTTACACAAAACTAAGAACGTGAAAGATAAGTGAACTTGTCTTGGACTTGACTCTCAGGATTATCAGTATGAGTCCCTTGGGGATTACCACTCTACTCAACAGTCACCAGAAGATATCTTCCGTAGTCTTAGATCTACTTATATATTTCTATTTTTAATATCACCCTGTCCCCCTTCATGTTTCTAGTTGCTTTCTTCTCCCATTTTGATGTTTTACTTTTGTTATATTGTTTTGTATATCAAATTCTTTGTCCTTAGCTGAATTGAGAGCAAAGTGGCTCAGAGTATCTTTGTGTTAATCTGCAGGAGCTTTCAGTGCTTTGTGACCACTTAGAGGGGTGGGATAAAGAGGGTGGGAGGGAGATGCAAGAGGGAGGAGATATGGGGATATATGTATATGTACAGCTGATTCACTTTGTTATAAAGCAGAAACTAACACATCATTGTAAAGCAATTATACTCCAATAAAGATGTTAAAAAAAAAAGTTATCGTGAAAAAAAAATATGCACAAGCTTTGGTATAAGGGTGCTGGAAAGTCTAATGTGACTTCACAGAAGCTTCCTTTTGCTACTGTATTGTTATCTTCACAAATGTATCAACTAAAATGTTTAATCTGCCTGAACACATTGGTGTTAGTTTGACCTTAGGCCTATTCTAGACTTACTTGGATTTAAATTCCCCTAAGACGGCAATATCATATAGTGGTGTTGTGCTTAAAAATGGAATCCAAAGCAAGGCTGTCTGAGTTTAAATCTTGGTTCTAAGACTTATGGGTGTGTGACCTTGGGCAAATTAACTTCTCTGTGCCTTAGTTTTTCCACCTATAAACTGAGGCTAATAATAATAAGACTTTGCTTATAATCTCTTTGTAAAGATTAAATAAAATGATATTTATGAAGTTCTCAGCATAGTGCCTGACACATAGTATGTCATTTTTCTTTCTCAGTCTCCTGCATTTTACCAATACTATTGACCTCATCTACCTAACTCCATCCTTTCTGGAACTGAACATATACTTTTGGGGCCATAAATTGCCAGTTCTAATGTAGGCAGATATTTATATGAAGAACTTTATTTTGGTGTCCTGACATGGTAATGAAATATACCAGCATACTGACAAGATAAAACATCTTCTGGACCCCTGGGTTCCTCTCAACAGCCACTGGTAAGTGTTAATCTGCCCAAGTGCAGATTAAGTGTTGAGGTATTTCTTTGTGTTTTGGAGCCATCTGTGCATTTAGATAGAGCCATGAACTGCACAGGAAAGGCAAACCCATAAGCCTGTTTATTAAATGCTCGTAAAATTGATGTTCTGCCCTGTAACAAAACAATTATAAATCATTAGATCCAGGGATGGAGAGCTGTTATTAAAATACTGGGATATAATTTCCTCAGGATATTGCCCAGTGATACTGGCAGCTTCTGATATAAGATATGGGCTGTATGTGTGTCACCGTCACTCATTATTATTTCTCTATTGATTTGTTTAAAGTGATACTGAACTGGCCAGTTCTGACATTATATAAACACAGCTTAAATCTGAATACAAATGAAACATTTAATTACTTCATATTTGTTTCTCAAGTCAGATTTAAGGAGAAAGCACAGCATTTCCCAAGCTAAATAGTACTTATTTTCAGTACTATGAATTTTTTTCCCTCCTGCTTTTGCTCTCAGAACATTAATTTTGCTAGTCCTGAGCATGGCCACTGTGACAACTCAACCAGCAAGATCAAACTGTGAGTTTCAGTTGACAGAAATCACTTTACCCAACCCTTTGATGGATACAGAGAAGTGAAAGGCAAGGTTTCCACCTTCAAGAAGTTTACAGTCTTTGAAAACAACTTAATTAATCCTAGAATGTCTATAAAGCATCATATGCAAAACTCTGGAGTATAAACTAAAAGTAAAGAGAGACAGAAAATTTAAAAGAATTGAAGTGGGTGAAAGTATCAACAGGGTTTGGGGGAGAAATGCACCGGGTGATTTAGGAGAGGTTAACGATTTTACAAAGGTATGTGCAGGGTTTAGGGAAGCAAGAAGGGATGGTGCAGACCTCAGAGCCATTCCCATGCCTTGGACTAAAGGGAATGGGGACCAGGAGAGAGCTGTAGCTGTAGCTGTAGGAGGGGGCCTGTGTTCTTCCAGAAGACCAAAGCTTCTGCCAGTCAGTGGCCCTGCAGGGAACGGGCCAAGGGAAGAGATGTCCTGATGTTTCATTCCTCCTGACTCCTGACCTTTTACCTGTGTCTCTCATTGGCTGAGCCCACCATCAAGGGAGGTCTGTTACAGCAATTCACAGAAGTTAGCTCCCTGGAGCACAGAGCAGGATGGAACTGGGTAAAGAGGGCATCTGGAAAGGCAAAGGCATATATCCCACACAATGAAGAGGGTAGTGTTTTACATTTTCTATATAAAACCTTTCAATTATCAAATAAGAAGGCAGACATCCCAAATCCACATTTTATAGAACTTGAATCATAGATATTATATGGCATGCTCTTCATATATTCATACCCCTGATAATTTGAATAATATGGTACATTTCACAACTTTCGTTTTGTTTTGGCTGATCACATGGTCCTCCCTAAATTTTTCAATGCGCATTCACTGGATAATTCTATCAAATGCTCAAGATATTGCTGATGAGTTAGCACTTTGAGCACATATATAGCCATTAAGGTCTGCTTCATAAGGAAATTAATTTTCACTCAAATCTGGGTGAACATCTGCATAGAAAATAAAAATGCCAGTGAACCCAGGTCTTTTATCTAATCCTCTCAGAAGAGATATGGGGGAAATATGACAGTTCTCTGTAAGTTGCCCATTTGTATTTATTTATTATGTTGACCTGAATGCAGAGGTAAACTGAGGCAAACTCAACATTGTTCAACAGGTGAGTTTATTCACGAATAGCAGAGGAATTGCACTTTGGGACATTTAAACTCTAGCAAGACACAGGCTCCATTGAGGGTTTGGGGTGGGTTTCTTTATGGGCAGGCAAGAGGGGAGGGTTCAGTTAGAGTCTGTTAAAATAGAAAACAAACAAAGACCAGCTTTGAAAATTCACCTACCAGTCAAAATCAGTCCAGTCATACAATCAAAGTTCAATTCAGTTTATTTTGTGAGACCAACCCTACCTGGGTCATTTCTTGTTCATGCCTCTGGAAACTATAAGCAAAACTTCCCAGGGTTGATATTAGGCAGCCCCTGACCATTTCTTTATCATTTAAGAAAATTCCAGTATTATCATTTTTCTGTGAATCAGGCATTTATCAGAAATCAGTCTCTCAGTCCTTAAGTTTTATTTTCCTGAGGACATATGCATTTTATACCCCTTAGTTTGATTTTAGATGGAAAATTTTCACAATTATTAGTATCATTTAGATCTCGGAAGTTCAAATGTCTGGGAATCAGTTACATGGGGGTTTGTGTGGTATAAACCCGCTAGGCTGGACAACGTGGAGGGAACAGCTGGTTAGCCAGGCAGTCACCCTGTTTTAGTCAAAGAGACCCCAGGATGGCTTTTTCTTAAATGACCAGACGTTTATGAGTGATCACTCTGTGCTGTATAAAGTGCTAGACTCCGGAGGTGAGAGAGCCAAGGACTTTTAAGCTTCCTGTCTTTCAGCAACTTACAGGATAATGGCACAGAAATAAGTGTGGAAATAAATGAACAACCAAATGACAAAAGCAAAGGCTCTTTATGCTGAACTCGATAGAGCTAGGAGTCAGCCATCATTGTATTTTGGCAGAGACTGAAAGGCAGGAAGAGGAATGGGAAAGCTTTCTACGAGAGAAGAGGGAAGGCTTCAGGTGATGTCCTGAGTGACTGGAGGCTGTTGGCAGGGGAAGTTGTAGGTGAGGTCACGGGAAGGGGGGGACTTCTTTCTGATTGGTTAGGGCTGTCTGATTAGTTGGCTTTCTCTGATTGGTCCTAAGTTGGAAGTGGGGACAAAAAGAGAAGAAGCTGTCGGTTGTTAATGAAGTCCTGAGCCTTTGGGGCCAATAGTTTATAGAAATTATGATTTAGCTTCCTGGATTGTCACTAGAGATAACAATTTGGCTTCCTGCAAGTCTGACTTACAGCAGGCTGGCATTCTGAGTTGTTTATTGGAGATGAGGGGGCGGGTTTCCTGGCAGGTTGCTACAGGTTGTGGGTCAAAGTTTTATTTTTATATATGGTCTGCCCGTTGTCCGTTTGTATATTCAGACTCACAAGCAAGCCAAACACAAGGCCAGCTTTAATGAGGGCAGCAAGAGAGATAACACAAGGAGAAATAATGAGTTTTGGTGTTCGATGATTTGATTCTGGGCAAATTATGTAACCCTGTTATGTCTTAGTTTCATTTTCTATAAAATAAGGATAAGAATATTTGCCTTAATAACATAGTATGTGGAATATGGTTTGTATGGTGTTCTCATATTTTTGGGGGCCCATTTGTAACTTTAAAAATTATTGAGGACCCCAAAGATCTTGTGTATATGTGGGTTATATCTATTAATATTTACGTACTAAAAATTAAACTGAAAAAAGTTTACTAATTTATTTAAAATAACAATAATAAATACATTGCATGTAAACATAAATTACATACTTTTAATGAAAAGAACTATATCTTGAAAAACAAAAATGTAGTGAGAAATGTGATATTGTTTTGTATTTTTGCAAATCTCTTTAATGTCTGACTTCATAGAGAACAGCTGGATTCTCATATCTGCTTCCTCATTCAATCCGTTGCTATATCACATGTCATGTAACCTATAACCTCTGGAAACTTCCGCTGAACGCTTGTGAGAGAATGAGAATGAAAAAGATAGATAATAGTTTAGCATTATTTTAAAGTTTACCTCAGAGACTTTCTGAAAGAGTTTGGGGGCCCCCAGGCCATATTTTGAGTACAGCTGCTCTAGGCCTCAAATAAATTATTAATAATATTAGCAGAAGTTTATAGCACTGTTGACACATATCTGACAGGGCATATCTTTGTACAGAGGTACTGCTTTCTACTCCCATGTGCTGGTAGGTAAAGGAAGGAGATCTTCTGACAGTAGGTGGCTTTCCTGGAAGCCAGGTTTGAGGCTCAGAGCAAAGAGTGCAAGTCTTTGTAAATAGAGGCTAAACCAGAAGGAAGTTTTTCAGTAGTATCTGAATGAGAGAATGAGAAAATTAAAGCACAAACCCACATCTTCTATGGCAATAAAAGCTGTTATGGCAATAACAAGTGCAAGAGACTGGAAAGTAGGTCCTCCTCAAATCTTCTCACTGGAGCAAGAATCTCCCCCCATTCTGGGGAGGGAGGCAGGTGACAAGTGTGGCAAATCCTCTCCCAACTCCTACTTAGTTTACAAACTGGACAACTGAGCACAGAGGCCATTTGATTTCCTGGCATAAGTCTCAGAGAGAGCACTGCTGGTGAAAGCAACCTCCTGGATTCTGGAATTCTAGTCTTTCAAAGTTTATCAGAGGCTAAGTGTTAATTTACACTAAATTATGCATAACTGATAGACTCACATCTGAAATATACTAAAGGTAGTAGCTTGTTAACCAAAGGAATAAAGGAGCTCACAGCAGTGGGTGTCACAGTGGGACCACCTTCCCTGGCCTCTTCAACTTATACCACCTGTGTGAAAGGCTGACCCAGACTCTTAAGGTACATTGTTGCCCCTTTATGGTAATGGAGGGGAATAATGTGCAGATATAAATCATTTCATTTTATCTTAGTGGGTAGATCTGTCCTCCTCTTTTAAGAAAAAGTACAGTAGTGGCTTTTTTTACCCCTTCAAATTTTGCAAAGCAATTAACCTCTGGGTCAAGATAAGCTCAGATTTCATCTCTACTGTTTAATTCTTCACAAATTTATAGTCAAATGGAAACAAGAGAGTGAGAATTGAAAGCGTTTTTCCACTTTGCTCTATGGCATGCTTCTGTGAATGCCGTAACGAAGTCTGTAGGTCTAGTTTTGAGAGTAAAATTCTAAAGTAAGTTTTGTAGTAACATAGCTGCCAAGGGTTGAAAACAGAGGTGGAAGGACAGGCCCTTTACTCAGGGACTGGTGAAAATCAAGACCTTCTGAGACCTTTTTGCCTGGCCTTGATGATGCCTACTCAAACAATGTAAAGGTGATTCTATGGTTGGGAGGCTCTTGACTCTGCAGATGGGCGGATCTCAGAATATGAGAGAAAAACACATATGAGAGTAAGCACAGAAGGCTGTATGAAGCAGGGGCCTAGCATTTATCAGCACCATCGTTCCCCAGAGGAGTGTCTAGTCAATAATTTTAGCACGGAAACCACAGTCTCTCCAGAGAGACAGTTCTCAAAGTGTGGCCCCAGAGGCAGGCCCTTGTCAGAATCATTTGGAGAATTTGTTAAAAATGTAGATCCCAAGCCCACTGAGTCAGACTCTCTCTGTGAGCAGAACCAGGGAATCTGGATTTCTAACAAGCTTCCCAGATGAGTCTGATGCAATAAAATTTGATAACTGCTGCTCTAAAGAACAGGTCCCACTCAAATGGACCAATTTACTCCTATCACATCGTGTCTGCTCATGAAGAACAGGGGTTAGGTCTACGTTAGTCTGTTAAGGTCGAGGATAGATACGGGAGGGGTAGACTTATATATTCAGATCTGATCTCCTTCTGATTTCTGGAGCCAGAGAACATCTTAGGATGACCCAAATGTGGCTTCTGGCTGGAGTCTATCCTTTGGAGTAGCTGGAGACAGGGTATATGTGTAGCATCGAAGCTTCAGGGCCTCCAACATACTCTACCTGACAGTGGGTCTACCTGCTTCTTCATCCCATTCTCTTCTTGCCCTATCTGCCTATCATCCTTTCCTTACGTCAGGATTAAATACAGTCCTACTCCCCACTGGTTGCTAAATTTGCTCCTGATTCTTTCTTTTCCCTGCTGTTTTTTTTTGTTTGTTTGTTTTGTTTTGTTTTGTTTTGTTTTTCGGTATGCGGCTCTCTCACTGTTGTGGCCTCTACCGTTGAGAACAGGCTCCGGACGCGCAGGCTCAGCGGCCATGGCTCATGGGCCCAGCCGCTCCGCGGCATGTGGGATCTTCCTGGACTGGGACATGAACCCGTGTCCCCTGCATCGGCAGGCAGACTCTCAACCACTGCACCACCAGGGAAGCCCTCCCTGCTGTTTGATACATCCTTAGATACTGATGTCTACACGTACTCTCTCTCTATTCCCCTTTAGCTCAGGTTTTTATTCTGTGTCTCTGAATACATCATGAACTAAAATGGGAAGGTTCCAGTACTCTCTCAATCTCAAGCAAAGAGGTTTGTTTCCTCAAACTCTTTATCATTTGCCACAGTGATTTTCAAATATTTTTTAGGATATCTAGTCATTTCTTAAAGACAGGCTTGTGTGGTATCCTAGTGACTGGAGAAAACTGACCTGTTTTAAGCAAGTGAAGAGCCCAGAGTCCATTCCCTTCAACTTCCTAACCCCTTACTGAGATGAGGGCAGGGAAAGTGCAGCCTGGAACACTACTATTCCACATATCTTTTAGAATAAGAGCCTGGAGAACACATGGATATACCTCTCACTGACTCTTTCCATGAGGCATACCCCCTGCAAAATGGCAGCTCTTATGGACATAGCCCAGGGGCTCTAAAAACTAGGTGATGGGAAGGAAAGTGGAGGGGAGAGCATCGGCTTAGGACATCTCACCCCCAGGGGAGATCTGCCAGGACCCTAATCTTTTAATTTGTGTATTTGAGTGAAGATTCAGTAGTGCAAGGAAAAACATTTGGTGGACACTCTTT
>NW_006780143.1:314485-326109 GCF_000442215.2 Lipotes vexillifer
CCACATAGAGAAGAGGAATGAATCAAGATAAGAGCAAGAGATTAAAACTTGCCATCAAAAGTCATATTATTAATTGATATTTACATGATCAATCTGTTATCTAGTTTTTTACTTTCTTCCAATAAATTATGAGCTTCCATGGGGGTCATAGACTGTGCATTATTCAACTCAGGAGTCCCAGTGTCTGGGATGGCCGGCCCATGGGAGCCACCAGCACATGTTGAGCACATGCATGAGCATGTTTATGTCTAATAGAGTTCTAATCATGCCCATTTGCTTTATAGATATTTGGTTGTGAAGTCTATTTGGTTGCAATCCTAAATTTTATCCACCTATTTCCAGTTCTCATAACCATCACCATTCTTCCCTCCCATTATTTCAGTTGTCCAGGTTGAAGAATATTTATTCACACCTTTTAAAAGTTGGAGGAAATATTGCACAGGGAAAGCAGATTCCCTGCAAGAGCCTCTGCTTCTCAGAAGCCAGAGCAGCATCCTGGTTAGGGGCGCAGGCCCTGATGGCAAAGTGTCTGGGTTCAAATCCTGAATAATGGCTTCCTAACCTCTCTCAGCCCCAGTTACTTCATCTGTAAAATGGGCACAATTAGGATATCTACCTCTCATAATATGTTTATGAATAATAATAAATGTGTACATCACTTAACCTAGCACCTTGTAGACAGTAATACCCAATAAAGGTTAGTTCTTGTCACTATTTGTGGCTTGGACCCAGTAAAAACCTCAACATCTAATCTCAGAAAGTTGTGTGTTGTCATTTTGAGACTTTCCCCTGTTGATATAATATGACCAAGTGAGAGTGCCCCACTGTCACCACTGAGGAACATAACTCTCTGACCTCTTGAGAAACACTGGACGTTCTGTAAGATGCTAGGAGACCCACAAATTGTATGAACTCCAGGTCTCACAAAACCTGCGTTCACCCACATTTAGACTTCCTTTCCAGGGCAGTGGGAAGAAACTTGAGCTCAGTAACAATATATTGGAGGTTGCTGATCCTCACTGCAGATGGAAAGGTCATTTAAGATCAAGACTTGTAGATGGACTAAAATAGAGGTAGGAAAGGACAGCATTTATGCAAAAGAACAACACTTTTTGGTAAAAGTGCATTGTTGAATTGAATTCAGTTCAATTTGGGTGCCCACAGTAAGGGGGGCATTTGACGTAAGAATACCCTGTGAGGTGACAAGGAAATTTGTTGCCTCTGTGTCTATGAGTTGAATGGATGAGACATCTGAGCCATCTGTTTTGGAGACACAGCTCTGGAATACTGATGTGTGTGTAAAGGTGATCAACCCTTCTCTAGTTTCTCTGAGGACAAAGGAGGAAGTGTGATACTAAAGTGGCCAAATGACAAGCTTATGGTCAAATGCATAAGGAAGAATATCTTGTTTTGTCAAACAAGGGATCTGTTACATGGGGTGCTTGCAGTCCATCCTTAACAGAAGCTTTCCAAATGAATACATCTTAATCTAGGTACAGGGCTTCCCTGGTGGCGCAGTGGTTGAGAGTCCGCCTGCCGATGCAGGGGACACGGGTTCGTGCCCCGGTCCGCGAAGATCCCACATGCCGCGGAGCGGCTGGGCCCGTGAGCCATGGCTGCTGAGCCTGCGCTCCGCCACGGTAAAGGCCACAACAGTAAGAGGCCCGCGTACCGCAAAAAAATAAATAAAATCAATCAATCAATCAATCAATCAATCAATCAATAAATCTAGGTGCAATAGTTTAAAGAAAGCAGAGTAGTGAATTGATGACTTAAAAAGGCTGCTCCTGCCTCCAAGAAAATACGTTTTTTGTTAAGTTGTGTCATCTGGCATGCAGAATGATCTCTGTGTTGATAGGAACGGTTTCTAGAGAATTGGATATTTTCTAGCCAAGCACAGAATTGTCATCCTAGGAATCAAAATCAGACTAATTGCGTCTGGACCTGGAATCATCCATGTCTTGACTGGTATTGTCAGGACCAGGGTTTGTACATCCTCAGATTCTCTCTGACTTCCTCCCTGAGTCCCTGAGGCTGTACTTTAGAGCACACTGTACCTCTTGACTGATTGTCCCCTAGCTTTTGCTTTCTTTCCTGACACAGAAAGGAAAATGAAATAACCCTTCTGTTACAGTTTCAGAAGGCTCATGGCCACATCATAGCTACCAGGGGACTCAGGGGCATGCAGGTCACTAGATGGTGGACAGCACATGGGGTTTGATAATGGAAACAGCAGGAAATCATAGGAACAGACATGTGTTACATTTATGTTAACATGTTGTATAATTCTGCTTATCTAATTTATAGTTGCTTTTGGGGAATGGATTAAAAGAAAACATTGGAAATCTCTGAGTTTATGGAAAAGCAAATGTAAAAACAAAAAACAAAAAACAAGAAAAGTTAGAGGACCACAGAGAATATAGCATTATGTTAATTATCTTTTAGACTTATTGCCCCTGTAGCTCTCAAACCTGAAGACTTGGGATAGCTGAAATAATTACTTATTATTTGGGCTCCACCCCTACTTTGAGACCAATCCTTCTTGGATGAAGGGAATATATAAAATCCAAACATACTTCAAATAGATCATCTACCTGGTCTTCCTGGGATCCTGATTTCCTAGAAACTGGAAATTTCTGGTTTCCTTTATCTTCCATTTCATTTTCTTGCAGGTGGCTTCTGCCTAGATCTCCTTCCTTAATATCACAGTCATTTTAGAAACTACACACCTGCCCCTGAATGCTAATGCCTGTATATTGCTTGGATTCTGGGCAGGTCAACTTTGAGTCCTATCTTTGGACCCGTCCTTGTGTGTTTGCCTCTTCATTAACCATCACTCTGCTTTTGCACTCTTGTTCCTTTCTTTACTTTTGCCTCACCTTATTGATCTGTCTGCACTCATGCTCTTGAGTTGTATGATTTGACTCCCCATGTCCCAATCCATTATTTGGACTCCATATTCAGCAAATGCTTCCTCCATCCTATTTTCAATTAAGATTGTTTTGTCAGCTGCCTCTAATGAGGCAAGATCAAATGAAGAGGGAAAAAATGTGCCAGACCAGGATGACAAATCATTCACCCACAAGTGGTGAATCGTAATCCTCCGAGTTGTCTCCTCCAAAGTTCCCAGGCTGTTGCCATGAGAAAAAAAAAGGGCATATGAGAATTTCAACCTTCTTATTTTTGATTATGTCAACATGTAGTACACGCTTTTCTTAATTTTTTGCCTTTGTGTAACTTTTGTATATTTAATACACCACCTTAAAATGTTGGAAAAACTAATAAGGAGCATGTGGAAACCAGAAATCTGATTAGGAAAGAAACTTTGGGTAGTACATTAGGTTATTTTTCTTGCCAGTTTTACAATTATTGGGTACTACTCATGGAAGGGACTTGAGCACAAGGAAAAAGCATTATCATTTAATTTATTTTATTCAAAAAATAATTTTTCCATTTTTACTTTCTATTTGAGTGGATTTAAAAATTTTACTTCTAGTTCCCCATTCTTGATGTTTTCTTATATACAGAAGAGTCATATTTGGAAAATCAAAACATTTAATAATCTCTTAATAGTCTTTCTGACCTTTATGACTCAAGAAGGAAAACAAAACAAAAACCGTCTCAAACATCCAAGCTACATTCTGTAATTCTGTACGTGCTTTTCTGTCTCTTCATTTGTACTTCTCTCTTCCTCTTTCTTTTTTTCTCCTGCCGTCACTCTCTCTCTAAATGACTAGATAATTCATTATACTTGTATATTCTGGTGCTAGAACTATAAAAAAAAACTAGGCTCACTATCCTTGATGCCTCCAAATTCTTTGTGGAATTTTCCCATAAAAGGATTTAACTGAAGAAAAAATGATGTAGATTTAGAGTGACTTTAAAATTCAGATATACTATATTAATATGTTCCTTTAGAAGATAAAAGTTTCTAAAAGAAAAGGAGGGAAGACAGAAAAAGTAGTTGAAGCTGCCTTCAAGTAGTTGAAGTTGACTAAGTTCAAGTCTTAGTCATAATTAATTTTAACACTGAAGTAGATTTTTGAAAAATAATTAGTTTTGACTAGTATTTTAAAAGTACATATGGGCATTGTAGAAAATATGCAAATATAGAAAAGTGGAAAGGAAATCACGAGGAATGTTACTACCCAAAGATAGCTATTAATAGTTTGGTGTATAACTTTCCAGTTGTTTTCTATATGTATAGTCCATATTTAAAAAGAAGATACATGCTATATCACCAACCGTGTTTTCTCTTCTATGTTACGAACCTTTTCTAAAATATTTAAATATACTTTGAAAGTCTGATTTTAAGTAGCAACATCAGAAAAATTTATTTAAACAATCTCTTATTGCTAGTTTTCTTTTTTCTCTGATTTTTCTTTTTGCCACAGTAAGTGATGGGAATTTACATTGATACCTCTTTACCAAATTTACCTCTTTATGTGGGTGGGTAAATCATAGGAAATAGAATTTCTCAGTTTTTAAATTTAAAATTTAAAATTTTGTAAATTCTGTTATGTTAAGTTGACATAACAGAAATGCTCCAGTTCTACACTCCCAATAACAGGGCACAAGATGCCTATTTCACTGAACCTGTAACAGATGGCATGATCATTCCTTTGATTGCCAATTTTACATTTATTGTAATTTCACTCTCATCTCTTGGACTGTCTTTTTCAAATGTTTCTTTGCCATTTGCATTTTTTCTTACATAAGTTACTAACTTTTCAGCTATATATCTTTATTCTTATTGATTTGTGACACTTTTTTCCTGAACATAAACTTGTTTTTCTTGCAAATAAGTTTTTTTCCCCTAATTGTTTGCCTTAAGTTTTGTTTATGGCATATTTGGGGCATACCTTTCTTTTCCTCTCATTTTTACAGAGCCACATCTATCATTTATTTCCTTTAAAATGATTGTTTCAAAAAACAAGCCATACTAATGTCAAAACCATTATGAAATAATAAATATGTCCTTTTTCTTTGGAAATTATAATCCATTTTACAACTCAAGCAGATGTGTTAGGCCTTAAGTATAATGGAAACTTCAGCAAAGACTAAGCACCTGTGGAACAATAATGTCAGAATAGACTCAAAGTTTGGAATTGAATATAGCAGGAAACAGATGATGTATGTCACCTGGGGCGTTAGATGTGTGTGCACCTTTAAAAGGAAGAGTAGGAAACACTGTTAGAAAATCTTCATGCAGTTGACTTCATCATTCTAAAATGGTCTTTCCTTATTAAGTGGTTGTGAGTAGCAGATGCTCTTAGGCCCCCACCCATCTCCTTGGCCTGCTTCTGATTTTTCAGCTGCAGCGAGCAAATCTGTGCATGCTCAGTGGTCTACCTCAAGCATATCACGCATGCCTTTCTGCTTTCTGCCCCAGGGCCTTCTCTGACAGCACAACTCACCAGGTCCATGCTTGCAAGCACAGCCAGGAAGTGCAGGGCTGTGAATCACCCCTAACCCCGTAATAGCCCTCAATTAATAGAGACCAGAGCCAGGGGATGGCTTTCATCTTTTTCTCCTCTCCTGTATCATTCTCCCTATTACTTCACTCCTGTTTCCCAGCATCACCTCCCCCCAAAACTCCCTGCTCTATGTTTTCTCAGGCTCTGTTTTTGGAGGAACCAAAATTCCAACAATGTCTTCTTTTTTTTTTTTTTTTTTTTTTTTTTTTTTTGCGGTACATGGGCCTCTCACTGTTGTGGCCTCTCCCGTTGCGGAGCACAGGCTCCGGACACGCAGGCTCAGCGGCCATGGCTCACGGGCCCAACTGCTCCGCGGCATGTGGGATCTTCCCGGACCGGGGCACAAACCCGTGTCCCCTGCATCGGCAGGCGGACTCTCAACCACTGCGCCACCAGGGAATCCCAACAATGTCTTCTTAAACATATATATGTTAATTGCACTTGGATGAAATAAAATCCTCAGAGATCCTTTCAATCCTCAAGGATCTACTTTATAATTGTAAAGATGTTTCCTCTTCCTTCCCTAACAATGTTTGACCATCAGGGATTTCAATCTCTGTGTCCCCAGGTTCTGTCAAATAATCGGTGATTTTTAAAGGTACTAGAGAATTTCATTGCATAAATGGAATCGACTGTACATATAGGTATAGTGTAAAAATCCCCTCATGCTATGCATTCTTTTTGCAAAGACACATTCTATTTCTAGTGTCTTTGTAAAGTGCGGTTGATTTCTCTCTCACCCCCTTTCCAGCTAACAATGAATCCAGAGGAGAGAAAGGAGGGAAGCTTCTCCTGATTCCTTTCCTGGAGTCAAGCTCTTACCTGACTCTTGGAAAGAACTGAGCTTCCAGCTGCTGGCAGTAAATTTGTCTGCCTGCCCAGGAGCTATTTTGCACCAACCGACATCTCTGCCAGGAAAATGAATATCGGGCGTCAGAGTGTGGACATCAGAACTTCCAAAGTGGGATAACTATCACCTCCCTCCCCTCCAATTCTATGCATTTAAAATAAACCTCTAGGGAGAGTGAGGAAGGGAGGATTCAGGCTGACTATGAAATTACTCTACCACATTATTTCTATTTGGATAAACATTTATCCCACAAATGCCAGGAAGGTTGGTGATCACCACTGTGGAAAGAGCTCCATTAAAATTTATGAGCCAACCTACCGTGCGGAAGTAATTATAAATAATAATTACTATGCTGCTTAGTGCTGTTATTATTTGAAGCTGCCCTGCTTCAGGTGGTATATAAGATGCAGCTGAAATATATGACTAAAAATACTCTCATTAGCATGGCCTAAGAATTCCTAACGTGGAAGAATAGAATAAAATATCAGATGTCTTTCAGGGACGGTGTTGTCAGAGTAGGTGCCCTCTTCCCTAGAATGCTAGCTGCACTTATCATTACAAAATGAGAACAGCAATTCTTTTACTGTAAACTAGGAATCAGGTGCAATATTGTAATTTTACTAACTTTCCAATTGTGTAACAGGGAAGCTTCCAAAAAATAATTTTAGTTGAGTTACATTGTTCGTATTCTGCACTAAGGTTTTAAGAACAAGGAAATAAATCTTTTCATCAGATCTTTCCTTGGATTATGGTTTATCCCATCAGACCATGCATCCTAGAGTCATGTGAGTGAATAAATTGCTTTTGCCACTTTTGATCTCTCCTGAAGGCTGGTTGTCAACACCTGTAATCAACTTCATATAAGAGAATCAAGCATGCTTTCTCAGATTTTTATCAGAGCAAGGTTAATTGTGTGAGCAGGACATGAGTTGACCCTTAAAGAGGCAGGGGGTGCTGCTGAAGCAACTGTGCTCAGTGGTCAATAGGACGGAGAGCTGGAGGGCTGCTTCCACACTGTCCTATCTATCAAACTTTCCCTTGTTCTCACTCTCTTATCTGAGAATGTATAAGAATGAGCCCTGCCAATTGTAGTGCAAGTAAGCCCAAGGGGAAAAAAAAGTCATTAAGAGAGACAGGAACCCATCTGGATATAAGAAGAGAAGAGATTATGGGACTGTGTCCTGACTGATCTCCACCTCAATATCAGCATCTATGATTCTAAGAACCCCAGGGAGACTAAACACACCAGTAACCTCATCATACTTTATTCCAACAATTTCAAAACAAGTCCCATACATTTATCTTATATGAAATCTCTATCTTAAAAATGTGTTGTTGGGCTTCCCTGGTGGCGCAGTGGTTGAGAGTCCGCCTGCTGATGGAGGGGACACGGGTTTGTGCCCCGGTCCAGGAGGATCCCACATGCCGCAGAGCAGCTGGGCCCGTGAGCCATGGCCGCTGAGCCTGCGCGTCCGGAGCCTGTGCTCCGCAACGCGAGAGGCCACAACAGTGAGAGGCCCGCGTACCACAAAAAAAAAAAAAAAAATTTGTTGTTCATACTTCCAGATGTTAATTTTTACATCATCATTTGGAATTAGGACATACTTTCCTATTTAAAAACGTTGCAGAAATGGTTAGTTTCCTGGTAGGGCTAAAAACTGTATATAATTCCTAAGGTACCAAAAAAATTGTAATTGTAATAAAGCGTTCTTGAGAACTATGTCGAAGAAAGAACTCTGGACTTGACTGGATACAAAAAGAGTAGAAAGCTGTTTAGTTTTCGAGGAAATTATATTGCCATAGAAACCAGGGCACTGGCAAAAATAAGCCTGTGGCTTTTTTTTTTTTTTTTGACTTTTTTTTAACAACCCTTGATACTCATAGAAAGTGGGTTGCAAAACCTACATTTCCCAAGGAGGGCATCCTGTCCAATGCCAACATGAGGCATGGAGGAACAAGGACAGAGGGTCCCAGGGTGTGGAGTCAGGGCCTGAAGTGAACAGTGAGGAAGGTGCTGCTTCCTGACACCTGGCAGAAGACACACCTACTTATTAAAAATACTGGCTTTGAATTGGTATATATTTTCAACCTACATTCCTTTGACAAGAATCAGCTTAATGGCTACATGTAACTATGAGAGGCTAGGGAATAGAGACTAGCTGTGCATTTAGAAGGATGTCTCACTAAAGCAGATTTTAGTGAACTGTTGATAGACTGGGCCATACCTACGCTTCCCCCTCTCTGCTCATTTCCCTCCCGAGCTGACTGCTCTTGTTGCCTTCTCCCCTTCTCTGCCAGCCCTCTTAAAAGTCCCCTCTTCCTGGGTTGCAGTCACTCTTCACGTCCATTCAGTTTGGCTTCTGTCCCCACAGGCAGGTGAATTTGTTCACACTAAGGCTGGAAATTATATCCTAAGTATTAAATACAAAGACCTGTTTCCAGGCCTCATCCTCCCGATGCTCAGCCACTGTTTCCTTGGATCTTCCTTGAGGTCCGTGGTGTCAGCTCCTCCTGATTCCCCTTTCAACTCTCTGACCACTTCTTCTAGTTCTCTTTATTAGTTGTTCCTCTCTGCTCTTCCCATAAATATTGGCACTTCCTAGATTTTTCCTTTGATCTTTTTCTTTTTCCCCTCTACTCAGTCTTCCTAGATGATCCATTTGACCTATTTATATCTCTGAAATGTAAATAGCTGCTTTTGACCTCTTTTGACCATGCATGAGACTCACTAGGCAATTCCATTCCTCAGACACTCAAGCTTAATAATCTAAAATGGACCTAAGTTTCCTTAAAAACTGCTCTCTCCCTGATCCTTGAGGTTCTCAGATGTCATAATGATGACTAATGTTTAGTGAATATCTTCCAACTATCATGCATGCCAGCACTGGGTGAGGCATCTGACATGCATTACATGATGAAGTCCACACAGCACGAGGTAAAGTCAATATCACTATTCCCATAAGAGATAGCTAAATTTCAGAGAAGTTAAGTAATTCCCTTCCAGTCACCCAGCTAGGTAGTGGCAGAGCTAGGATTTGAATATAGCTCATAGATCTCACACTGTTATCTATTAGGCTACTGTCTGACTCAATTTCTAGTAAAACGATTAATAAGATCTTTTTTTAATCCTGTTTTTCTATACATATTACTTCATAAAGTTCAATAAGTTGTGGGAAAAAAACGGTATTGCTTTGTCAGTTTAAACACACTTTGATAGAGATGAAAATTGATGCTAATTGTTTTAATTTCATAATCTGAATCCAGTTAGCTCTATGACTTGGTAACATTGTGGTCAACTTAACTTGGATTCCAGTTTCTGTAAATAATTAAATAGAAGAACAATTCCTGAAGATATGTAGAAAGAGAAAAACAAAAGTTATTCTTTACTTGAGTTCTAAAAATAGCCATAAGTGTCACGTAGCAGAACAGCTGAACATGCCTAAAAATAATCTGGCTAACTGTTATTGATCCATTGTGTCATTTATCCTAAATTCACCAAAAAGGATTATTTTCATATTGAACTAATATTGAGGGTCTTAAAGGACAATGATCTTTTAGCTGTTATGACTTTATCTGCTAACGTACTTGACCACCTTTCCCATACTTGAGAAATCTAAGGTTACAACATGACAGGCATCAGATTCTCAGTGGTATGTAATTGGTAATTAGCTATTCAGACCAGTTATTGGCAGATGTGCCACATTTTCATTTTGGAAATTTAGGCAAATTGCACTCCATTGAAAACATATATTAAAATGCCTGATTTTGCATCCAGGTTGATACATGATTGAAAGTAATCATTTTCTACCTTTCGAGCCATCATTTGTGACCTTCTGAATTCCCTATTGTTAATTGCCTGTTTCTGAAATTGTGCCTTTGTGTGGCCACATCCAATTAATTGCAACACCACTCCTGAAAAGGTTTCCTGCTTCAATCTCCATAAAGTAGTTCATTAGCTTTGCAGGGATTTTACTTCAATACTATATTTAGTTTGTACTCCCTGGGATGCTGCAAACAGAAGAGTGAGTTCCCTAGGCAGGAAGCAGTGGGGTTAGAAGAACAATCAAGGAGTAAATATCTGGCTTTAAAAATGGTCTGCGTTGTAAAGAACAAAGCAATACAAGGATACTAGTAAATCAACAGCACTGCTTTTCTAATGGGCTTTTTCTCTTACATGAATTATCTTGGGCGAGTCAGACTTCAGCTTTTTTCTCTAACAGGAAAAATATACTGAGAGGTTCGGGAGCAATATCTCATTCTTATTGTTGTTGTAAATGCTCAAAATTCTATTGAGGCCTGCTATTGTACCCTCGGAGGTACAATGTGATTGGCAACTAGCCTTAATAACTGCATTAAATGGGCAAGTAGAGTGAATGTGAGAAGTGCAGTTAACAGAAACCATAATTGTGAGAGCCGCAGCTAAGGTAGAGGGAGATTCAATGGGCCAGGTGTCCAGACAGATGGGATATCCTGGCTTGGACCTGCCATGTGCAACCTTGGGTGAATTACTTCTACGCTCTTGGCCTCCGTCTCATCTTCCATTGAACTAGGATCTAAAGCTAAGATTTCTCAGGTCTCTTTTGGTTCTGTTATTCTATGATTTAGTAATGGCTCAAGCCAAACAGTTCACCATGTTTGGAATCAACATTAGGTTGACATCCAAGGCATTCCATCAAGCAAATGGCATGGCTTAATGATAACAGAAATAGCTCACAGAAACATGTGTTAGGCTAGTGTACTCCCAGTAACCCTATGAGTAGGCATTATTATTGCCCCCATTTTGTAAAGGGGAAACTGAGGTACAGAGGAATTATATTATGGGCACAAGGACACACAGCTCACAGCTGATAAATGGCAGGGCCAGGATACGAACCTAGGAAGCCTATATTTTCAATTACCACACTTTGGCAAACAAACCACCGGTGACGTATATTCCAGAAATTCTATAACATAAACAATAATTCTCTTTCCTGTCTGAGTTTCAGAAAAAATGAGAAAAAAAGGCAAAATAGTTAACGGATGGAGGAAATTTTAAAAGCACCTTTATTAATTGTAAGGCAGATATTGGAGAGAGTGGCTTAGGTGTGAAATCCCTAGAGTTAGACAGACTTATCCCCCAGCAATGGAAGGTAATGGTCCACCTAGGCCTCTCCTTGAGGAACAGAGCAGAGAGTGAGCCTTCCGTAAGCAGATTTTTCATTTGTTTGCTTTTGTTTTCCCCAAACCCACTAATCACATAAGTTACTCTGAGCAGAGTTGAGTGAGGGAAAGCGAGATGCCAGGAGTGTTCTTCTCAC
>NW_006780143.1:326119-379311 GCF_000442215.2 Lipotes vexillifer
GTGTTCCTCTCACTCATCTTCCCCAGTTGAAAGGAAAAATGAGGAAGGGAAAAGAAATGTTTCTATCCTAACCATTTCTCCTGGTTCTTCGTTTATAATTTATTTCCTCATTTTTTTTTTTTTATGTTACGCGGGCCTCTCACTCTTGTGGCTTCTCCCATTGCGGAGCACAGGCTCCGGATGTGCAGGCTCAGTGGCCATGGCTCACGGGCCCAGCTGCTCTGCGGCATGTGGGATCCTCCTGGACCGGGTCACAAACCCGTGTCCCCTGCATCAGCAGGCGGACTCTCAACCACTGCGCCACCAGGGAAGCCCTTATTTCCTCATTTGCATGCTATATCTGGTGTTAAAATTGTTTAAGATATTTGACCAGTATGAAGATAAATTGTTATAACCAGCACTAGCTGAGCTGCCATCACTTCGAGCTTCTGTTCTCTGTGTCTTGTCACATTTGAAAATGGACCCAGGAAGATTGGGAAAGTTACACAGGAGCACGCAGTGAAGAAAGCGTGATCCTTAAACATCGTATTTACAGAGCACAAATGAAGGGTTGATTCGGCTCTCTGTTGGTTAATAACCAAACTGAGTGGTTTGAGAATCAAGTAATATTAACAAGTAAGTGATTTAGGATCAAGAGCAATTGTCATTTGGGGAACATTATTTCCAAGACAATGTTAAAGGCAGAGGAGATATTAGGAAAGGGAAAAGAGACATGATTCGGAGGAAGCCTCTTGCATACGGCTACAAGGCCATCAGTAGACATATTAGAATCACTGGGGCTCAAGTGAGATGGAGCAGGTCTCCCTCTGCAAAGTTCATTAGGCTGCAGCGTGTCAACAAGTGCCACAGGCTGATTATAACGCCATGGAATACAAATTGAGAGATCACTGGATTCTAATTTTCTCTTGTAGCTCTCCTAAATGAATATGCAGAGCATACATTTCCATAACCAATTGTGTCTCGCTTCTAATATAGAAAATATGCTTCAGATTTACAGATGCATGAAATACAACTAACTGGAAATATGGAGGAAGAAACATAGCACCCATTACTCTCTGAGTGGAATAACTGGGGGAGTCCTAGGGTCCTTTTAAAGGCAGCAGAAAAATAAGGGCACAACCTTCTTCCATTCATCCATCCACCCACCCATTTACCTAGTCTACACGTGTTATGCGTACCCACAATTTGCCAGGTGCTATGTACAAAGAAGAAGACATAGATCTGTCTTCTTCAAGCAGACAAAAGGAAAAATGTAAGTCAGGGTTATTAGTGTGATTTGTGACAGATTAGAAGTAACCAAGCAGTGGGTATCGTGGGAGCAGAGAAAATGAGAATCTCAATTTATGGGAGAAGTGCAGCATGTTTTCTGGACTAAGACGTGGTAATTTCTCTGAGTCCTGAAATCAAGGAGGAGTTAATTAGGGAGCAAGGGGGTTGGGAAGGAGGGCACTCACTTGGAGCAGAGGGAACAGAATGAGGCCAAGGTGGGCCTGGGGCCTCAGGTAGCAGATACTGTGGACAACGCTGGTCGGGCAGGGCCTGAAGTGAGGATCTCAGTCTTCTCTGCTCCGGGAGAGGGGAGTGATTCCAGAAAGGAATCTCATGTGCCTTCACTTTGCCGGTTGTGATTTGGGCGGGTCAGGATCTGGTGTCTGGAGCCTAAGGGACATTCTACCAGCACAGAATCTCATGAGGAATTTTGAATAGGTTTTATGAGAAAGATGAGGGCTGATGATTTTTCCCTTGGTGGTAGGCTTGATTACTTTGGGGCTGTTTGCTTTGAGTTATGGGTAGCCTCTGGGGTGCCACCCATGCCCATCCAAAGGTGGAGTTGGGACCCCCTCTGTTCTCCTCGCACTGTCTCTCACTGCACTTACCCTGTTATGCTGTCACTGACCCTTAGAAACAGCTTCTGTCTCCATTTCTTGAAGGTCAGTGGGCAATGTGTTTATTCAGTACCTTTTCATCCTTAACACTTGGCAGAGCCTGACACATATTAGCTCTCCATAAAGGTTCTCTAAAAGAATGAACCTATGAGTATATGATTTGGCTCTTCTGAGGAGTTTTAAGGAAACCTGTTATACATGAGATTTCCTAGGAAAATCCCTGTCAATAGGGCAAGCTTCATACCAGTCACCCATCCAGCAAAGCAGAGGCGATGTTCTCTCGAGGGTGACGGACGGGCTTCCAGGCCTGCTGTGGGCTCCTAGGGAGAGAAAAGAGCAGACTTTTCACTGGTGGACACCAGGCTTGTTCTGCTGGGTGGGAGCTCTGTAAGTGGAGAGCAGAGCACACAGTGGAAAGAGAAGGTGGCAAACTCGATATTGCCTGCTTCTCAGTTTTGCTTCCAGCCTTCCAAGGTTGCCCCCCACCTCCACTCCCTGGGGGCAGGGAAAGCCAGCCCCATGCCTCACCAGCCTGGTTTTACTTTGTACATTAAATCGTGAGCCCAGTGATCACTCACGGCTGACACATCCAATTAGGAGCCACACAAGTAACTTTCCCCAAGCTGCCCCTTGGCACCTTCTGCTGTATTGTATCAAAGTGTGACGAGTCACTTACGGAGAACGATGATCACACTCTATTGCTCACCTCCTGTTGCAGGCTGTGATTATCTGTGATCTAGATCCACCCAGAAGTATCCAGATATAAAAGAGGAGCATGCTATACTCAATTCAGTGTTCCTCTTTAGAAGCTGTATCTCAAGTCAAACTGAGGTCCTCTATTTTGAAGAGCTATTGGATAAAGCACTGAAGACAATTAAAAGAAAAGTCAGGACTCGGGATGAGAAAAATCCCTACAACCAGCTTTTTAGCTGATAAGATACTTCAGCTCTTTTCTGTTGAACAGAATAATAACTTCCTTACCCCCAAACTTTGAGTTATTACTTTAACTGATGGTTTATGTCTCACAAGAGTATGTGAGAGCCAATGGAATTGTGTTGAGTCCAGGAGAAATAAGTACTATAGGATTTTTTTTAATGACACACTGAATTTAAAGATAATCAATCCCAACCCTCAGGTTTAATGATGCACACATGTCCCTGAGTTGACTAAATAGGTCTGGAGATTGAAGGTCGCCACAGTCCTTTGATATTGAGTGCAATATAGCACTTTGATAATGTCTCGTGCTCTCTTTACAGTCATTGTGTGAGGTGAAATGAATGTTATCTAAGTTTTGCAGATGAAAACCAACTGAGAGTCAAAAATAATAGGTGCCGTGCTTCCCTGGTGGTGCAGTGGTTGAGAGTCCGCCTGCCGATGCAGGGGACACGGGTTTGTGCCCCGGTCCGGGAAGATCCCACATGCTGCGGACCGGCTGGGCCCGTGAGCCATGGCCGCTGAGCCTGCGTGTCCGGAGCCTGTGCTCCGCAACGGGAGAGGCCACCACAGTGAGAGGCCCCCATACCACAGACAAACAAAAAAAAAAAAAAAAAAAAAAAAAAAAAAATAGTAGGTGCCACAGTAAGGGAAAATACTACTACTCTTCGATTATGAAAGAGTTTTCATCTAAGTTTTGATATAAAATAGTTCTCTGGGTATGAGCTGATCGCTCCTTCTCAGGGCCACACAGCTCTCTCCCTGGAAAATGAGAAGCCAAAACTCTAAAGTCACCAAAGTCCTTCAAAGAAATAAGGACTAGAGAATTCTATATCATAAGGTTTATTAGCAGAAGACCCCAGGTTGGTCTCCATAATTGCCTTCTAATTTACTTTTCCTCAGAACATTGCTTTTCTAGTAGCAATGGCTTCATTCATTCATTCAAAAAGCACTCACTGGATGAGCCCTATAGGCCCCCCCTTGGATACAGAGTTGAATGAGATTTTTCTCTGAGCATCTCCCCTTAGAGAAATCAGTTTACTGTGTGATTGTGTGGGTTTTGGGTTTACAAAACAGGCTTTTCAATGTAATATGGGAATCCCTATAGTTTTTTATAAAATAAGGAGAACTCATGCTCCAAAATGTAAGAGAAACAGAAAACAAACAATAAAACCTCTCATTTCTTGGAAAGATGAAACCATAAGATCCAGATACTTTTCATATTTATTTATTTATTTATTTATTTTTATTGAAGTATAGTTGATTTACAATGTCATGTTAGTTTCACATGTACAGCACAGTGATTCTGTTATATAACTCTTTATACATATATATATATATATATATATATATATATACTCTTTTTCAGGTTCTTTTCTCTTATAGGTTATTACAAAATATTGAGTATAGTTCCCTGTGCTATACAGTAGGACCTTGTTGGTTATCTATTTTATATATAGTAGTGTGTATATGTTAATCCCAAACTCCTAAGTTATCCCTCCCCTGCTTCCTCTTTGGTAACCATAGAAATTTATGTTTTTTTAATTGTGACCTAAAAGTCTCTGTAGAATGTTCTACATTCTCTCAAAGGAGACAAGTAAACTAAGAAATTTGCTCATATTTATCAGTGCGAAGTGGATGCATTAAAATGCTAAAGTATTTTTATTCCGTGTTTTGTTCAGGGTTAGCTAATTGCTATAAAAATCCTAAAAACTGAGTAGGCTTATACAATAAAATTTAATTTCTCAGTCATGCTGAGTCCAATTCTGGTTTTCCTGTTGAGCAGTTCTCCTGAGAAAGGCCTCCTTCAAGTAGTAACTCAAGGATCCGGGGCTTCCATCTTATGGCTCCATCATCCTGTGGCTTCAAGATTTCCCTGTCATCATTGGGAAAATAATCTTACTCCCAGTGCTTAGTTACCTCAGCTGTGAACCAAAGAGAACTTTCCTTCATATTCCTCTGTCAAGAATTAGTCATACGGTCCCTGCTTGCTGAAAGGGAAGCCCAGAAATGTTCTGGCTAGGCAGCCACTTTTTAACATATATTCTAGTTATTCAGCCATGTTTCTCCAGTAAATACATAGCTCCCGTCTCAAGTTCCCCAAGTGCCTCACCACTAGCTGGTCCACTGGGAGCCCCTGAACAGTCCAGCAACTAAAGGGTTAATACCCAAAAGGAGCTGGACTCCAGAATACTCTTCCACTGCTCTCCCTGGCATCTCTTCTGATTGGTGGTGCTCATTCTGTACTAGTTAGATATTTTGCAGATCACACCTGCAATTCAGGTATCTTTCCAAGCTCCATTTTCCGAACTCTCTGGCTCTAACTTGCTTGTTGTGGTCACTGACCTCCAATTCCAGATTTCATCCTCCTTTTGGGAGCTCCTTTGGACTTGATGACTGGTACCTTCCCAGAATTCTCCATCTTCCCTTCCACCCTGACTTAACAGCCATAGTCCATCCCCACCTTATTCATGCCATTCCCGTCCTGAGTGTCCTAACCACCTAAGTGGGGAGTCTGACATTCCAAGGCACACAGAGTCTTCATAATTCCCTGGGCTTTCTGGACTCATCACTGTCACTCTCCCCCACGCCTGACACAGGCTCCCAGCCTCTTCTTCCTTACTGTCTCTCTCTTAGCCTCCCTTCAACGGCGAGGTATTTCCATCCCCTCCTCATTAGAATCTGCCTGGGCAATATTACTTTTTCAGGGAACTCGGAACCCTATTAGCCAAAGTAATGAACACATCTCTGCTAAAATGTCTTAATGGTCTGCCCATCCCAGACAGTGCATTTGTCTGACAGCTGGAGACAGGTGAAGATAAAACCTTAGCTCAAAAAGCAGCACACTCTTGTTCTTTCAAGCACTACAATGGCATCAAACTACACTCTTCCTCCCCTGTCTCTGACAGGCCCTAATTTCTTTCCTGCCTTCCCGTTTATAATTTACAATTTATATGCAAAGAATTTTCAGCATCTGACCATTACAAACTGAAAAAAATTGTGTAATCTCATTCTTGGAACCCTAATTACATGCATTGAAAACCTCAACTCATGTAGCCAGCGACATTTTTAATAAACAGGTATAAGATAGTGGCTTTGCACTGGTTCACATTTTCTTAAATGTGACACGAGGATTTCTAACTCTGATCTCCATTCAAATTTAAGGTGCAAGATTCATCTTGTACTAGTGATTTAGAAAAAGGACGATTCTTGCTAAATTCTTAGTAATATCAGGTAAGAGAGCGAAGATCAGAGTCTAGGAAGAAAGAGAGGAAACAAAACAGGGAAATATGGTGGGAGTACAAGAGAGAGGGTATGGGGAAGGGAAGGCTGGTACAGTTAGACAGCAGAGGAGCAAACAGTAAAAGTTAAGAGAACCAAATGTAAAACTCTGGGTTTTGAATGAAGAATGAGGAATAATAAAGAATGGATTTAGCAAGAAATATAGTAACTCCAGCTGAGTCAGGAGGAACCCTGGGAGTTTTAGATACACATGATAATTGGCATATGTGTGCTAAACAGGATCAACTCTGCATTCACATATAATGAAATCTTTCATACCTCAGTTTAATCAGCTTCCATAATTATGGTTATAAATTATAACTAGAGATGCTACTGCTGGAAGAAGAAATATGGCCATATTTGTTAAGCTGCCATTTATTATCATCTCTGAATTTCTTGTAGCTGTGTTTTTGTAGATGGTTTGAGGACCAGCATTAATGACTGTGCTTCCCCTATGAATTACTGAGAATGGCTAGGAAATCCTTGGCACCCACTTTGAAAATCACTTCCACATCATTCTTGTGCCTTCCATTCTGGAAAAGACTAATCTCCAAGACAAAGAAAAAAAGGAAAACTCAGAAGTGAAATAGAGAACAGCTTTGAATGTTTGGATTAAGCAGGATTACTCATGATCCAGAGGGATCACTTTTTTGGAGCCTAAATTAAATTGGGCATTTGGTTCCACAGGAGTTGGGTAATGTCTTTGCTTTGTAGTTTGAATCAAATTCAGTCTATAATATGTCACTGATATGGGGATGTTAAACTTAGGCAAATCAGACCCTCCTTAAAACCAGATTGTTTCCTGTCACCATGTAATCTGCTGGATCAGCCATAGTAGCAGTGACCACAAAGCTCTGATATAAACTATGTCACATCATAGAGTTTTGAGATGCAAATGTTGGTCTTTACTAGCTCTGGTCTCGTACCATTGACCACTTTCTTAATTATGACTGACACTGACTGTGTTTTTTTCTAGATTCCTGTTTATTTTGCATGTTTTCCGTCACCATTCAATAAGTCAATAAATGAGGCTGTCAGTAATTCTTTAGATCAGTTATCTTCAAAGTGACAGGGGTGATGGGAGATGTTAGAGGTAGCATTCACTCCAGGGGGTGTACAAGATAATACATTATCAGTAAACATTAGAAAATGTATTTATTGCTTTAAAAATTTATGTATGTGTTTCCATATACATAATACATTGGTACAATATACAGTATATACTATGTTATACATGTTATACATATTATTATATGTGTTTGTATGTGTGTAAAAACAAAACTATACATTATGAAGAATTTTGATTTTAATCCCAGGGCATTTAATTAATTATTCATGCACTCCATAAACAATTTTTAGTCTGTATTTTGTGCCCTGCACTATGCTAGGCACTGAGGATACAATTGTAAACAAAATAAATACAAGTCCTCCATTCAAAGCTTACAGTCTACTTGGAATAGTAATTCTCAGGGTGATGAATATAAGCTTATAACAGAGGAGCTTGGCTTAGTCTAAGGGTAGGAGTTATCAAGAAAGCCTCCTGACTTCTTATTCTTTTATAGTTTTCCTTGGAAATTGGAATATATTTTATAATATCCTCTAATGAATTGTCCCATAAAGTATAGTTTCCACAATCAGTTTATATTCCCTAAAAAAAGGGAAAGTGAATTTTTTTGTCATAAAACTTAATTTTATATGTTTTCTTTTCTCCATCGCCTACTGTAGAGGTGAAATCGTTATTATATGAGCTGCTGAGCTGTAAGAAGTATCATATCTAAGGTTAAGCATGGCCCAGAGGTACAGTCATTCCACTGGGAAATAACAGGAGAGATGCAGTTAATGATACATTGTGACTTGCATTTCCAAACCTCTGGTACTGGTATGCACACACAGGCGTACACACCCCTGCAGAGCTATATATGGAATAGTTAGGGGATTTTTTTCCTTGATAAAGAAGAAAAACAAAGAGAAAAGATGAGACAAGTTTGCTGAAATTTATATGAACTTTTGAGTATTAAACATCTAAGTTTGATTAAAAAATAATTAGGGCTTCCCTCGTGGCACAGTGGTTGAGAGTCCGCCTGCCAATGCAGGGGACACGAGTTCGTGCCCCGGTCCGGGAAGATCCCACATACCACGGAGTGGCTGGGCCTGTGACCCATGGCCACTGAGCCTACGTGTCCGGAGCCTGTGCTCTGCAACGGGAGAGGCCACAACAGTGAGAGGCCTGCATACCGCAAAAAAAAAAAAAAAAAATTAAAATTTTAAATGAAAACAACTTTTAATAAAATACATGTCCTTCAGAAGTCAGGTAACATTTTAGTTTACAATGACTCTAATAAGTCCGACGATGAGGCTGGGGATGGAAGCTGAGCGTGGAGGCCTTATGATGGGGCACCCTGGCATGCATTATGCCCCAGTGGGAATGCATCCTATGGGTCAGAGAGCGAATATGCCTCCTATACCTCATAGAATGATGCCCCAAATGATGCACCCAATGGGAGGACCACCAATGGGACAAATGCCTGGAATGATGTCTTCAGTAATGCCTGGAATGATGATGTCTCATATGTGTCAGGCTTCCATGCAGCCTGCCTTTACTGCCAGGAGTAAATAACATGGATGTAGCAGCAGGTACAACACCCAGCGCAAAATCAACGTGGACTGAACAGAAATCACCTGATGGAAGGACCTACTATTGCAATACTGAAACAAAACAGTCTATTGGGGAGAAGCCAGATGATCTTAAAAGTCCTGCTGAGCAACTTTCATCTAAATGCCCTGGAAGCAGTACAAATCTGACTGTGGAAAGCCTTCCTATCACAATTCTCAAACAAAAGAGTCCCACTGGGCCAAACCTAAAGAACTTGAAATCTTGAAGGGTCTGAGAATACCATTGTTGCTGAAGTCTTATTACAAAATCAAGCCTGCACACAATGATCAAAGCTAAAGAAAGCAGTAAACAAGAAGAGTGCGCCATAACATCAACAGCCCCAGTTCTTACAACAGAAATTCCAACCACAGTGAGCACCGTGGCCGCCGCCACTGCAGCCAATGCCAGTGCTTCCACCTCTGCCTCCAGTACTGTCGGTGGAACTGTTCCAGTTGTTCCTGAGCCTGAGGTTACTTCGATTGTTGCTACTGTTGTAGATAATGAAAATACAGTAACAGTTTTGACTGAAGAGCAAGCACAACTTACTAGTACCCCTGCTGTTCAGGATCAAAGTGCTGAAATGTCTAGTAATACGGGAGAAGAAACATCTAAGCAAGAAACTGTAGCTGATTTTACTCTGAAAAAGGAGGGGGAAGAAAACCAACCAGCAAAAAGAACACATATACTTGGAATACAAAGGAGGAGGCAAAGCAAGTATTTAAAGAATTATTGAATGAAAAGCGGGTACCAGCTAATGCTTCAGGGAGCAAACTACAAAAATGATCGTTAGTGATCCACGATACAGTGCTTTAGCAAAGTTGAGTGAAAAAAAAGCACGCCTTTAATGCTTATAAAGTCCAGACAGACAAAGAAGAAAAAGAAGAAGCAAGCTCCAAATACAAAGAGGCTAAGGAATCCTTTCAGCGTTTTCTTGAAAATCATGAGAAAATGACTTCCACAACTAGATACAAAAAAGCAGAGCAAACGTTTGGAGAGATGGAAGTCTGGAATGCAATATCAGAATGTGATCATCTTGAAATCTCTGAAGATGTTTTATTCTTTCTTTCAAAAAATGAAAAGGAGCAAGCAAAGCAGTTGCAAAGGAGAAATTGGGAAGCCTTCAAAAACATACTTGACAACATGGCTAACGTGACATACTCTACTACTTGGTCTGAAGCCCAGCAGTATCTGATGGATAATCCAACTTTTGCAGAAGATAAAGAATTACAGAACATAGATAAAGAAGATGTGTTAATTTGCTTTGAAGAACATATTCGGGCTTTAGAAAAGGAAGAAGCAGAAGAAAAATAGAAGAGTTTGCTTCGGGAAAGGAGACGACAGCGTAAAAACAGAGAATCTTTTCAGATACTTTTAGATGAACTGCATGAACATGGACAACTGCATGCTATGTCATCTTGGATGGAATTGTATCCAATAATTAGTTCTGACATTAGATTCACTAATATGCTTGGTCAGCCAGGATCAACTGCACTTGACCTTTTCAAGTTTTATGTTGAGGATCTTAAAGCATGTTATCATGATGAGAAGAAGACAATAAAAGACATTCTAAAGAATAAAGGATTTGTAGTTGAAGTAAATACTACTTTTGAAGACTTTGTGGCAATAATCAGTTTGACTAAAAGATCAACCACATTAGATGCAGGAAATATTAAGCTGGTTTTCAATAGTTTACTAGAAAAGGCAGAAGCCCATGAACATGAAAGAGAAAAAGAGGAGGCTTGGAAGATGAAACGAAAAGAATCTGCATTTAAGAGTATGTTGAAACAAGCCACTCCTCCAATAGAATTGGATGCTCTCTGGGAAGATCATGAATGTCAACATCACCATTCAAAGAATAAGTAACATTCTAAGAAATCTGAAAAACATCACAGGAAACACTCCCGCTCTCAATCAGGGTCAGATTCAGATGATGACGACAGCCATTCAAAGAAAAAAAGACAGTGATCAGAGTCTCGTTCTGCTTCAGAACATTCTTCTAGTGCTGAATCTGAGAGAAGTTATAAGAAATCAAAAAAACATAAGAAGAAAAGCAAGAAGAGAAGACATAAATCTGACTCTCCAGAGTCAGATGCTGAACAAGAGAAGGATAAAAAAGAAAAAGACTGGGAAAGCAAAAAAGACAGAACTAGACAAAGATCAGAATCAAAACACAAATCACCTAAGAAAAAGACTGCAAAGGATTCTGGTAATTGGGATACTTCTGGCAGTGAACTGAGTGAAGGGGAATTGGAAAAGCACAGAAGCACCCTTTTGGAGCAACTTGATTATGATCAATAAATTATAACAAATATGTTTACAGTATGATTTAAAGTCTAATTCAGACCAGGGATTCTATTTTAAGTCAATTGAAATAACACTGGGTTTTAATTATATCACAGAAAAAAAAGTACATTTACGTATTGTTATTGTGGACTTTATAAAAGCAAAGGAAATTAAAAATAACTTTTGATTCTGTATCAAGAATCATATTTTCATACAGTCATAACTGTGACCCTTTCATAGGGCACTGCAGAATGGATTAAAGGTGGCAATTTAAGGGGCTTCCCTGGTGGTGCAGTGGTTGAGAGTCCGCCTGCCGATGCAGGGGGCGTGGGTTCGTGCCCCGGTCCAGGAGGATCCCACATGCCGCGGAGCAGCTGGGCCCGTGAGCCATGGCCGCTGAGCCTGCGTGTCCGGAGCCTGTGCTCCGCAGCGGCTGAGTTAGACCAAATTATTTATTTTTTTAAAAAAAAAAAAAAAAAAAAAGGTGTTAATTTACTGATAACTGCAGGTGTCTCTACTTTGTTTTAAAGTCTAAATCATGAGGTGATTTGATTTACTTTATACAAGTTGGATTTTGAAGATATAACGAAAGGTTTTTTATATCTAGTAGTAAAAAAAAAGCACCAGCAACGGATAAAACTGCTTTTTTGTGCACTATCCAGCTGGTTAAAGCCAATATGATCTTTTACGGTGAACTCAGAAATAGGTGTTCTTAATGGAAACCACTATAGTGGTGCTATTGAGCACTACTATAATAAAGCCACAATTATTTTCTAAGTCTTCCTCTTGGATTGATCCCTTTATCATTATGTAGTGTCTTTCTTTGTCTCTTGTAATAGTCTTTGTTTTAAAGTCTATTTTGTCTGATATGAGAATTGCTACTCCAGCTTTTTTTTGGTTTCCATTTGCATGGAATATCTCTTTCCATCTCCTCACTTTCAGGCTGTATGTGTCCCTAGGTCTGAAGTGGGTCTCTTGTAGACAGCATATATACGGGTCTTGTTTTTGTATCCATTCAGCCAGTCTATGTCTTTTGGTTGGAGCATTTAATCCATTTACATTTAAGATAATTATTGATATGTATGTTCCTATTACCATTTTCTTAATTGTTTTGGGTTTGTTATTGTAGGTCTTTTCCTTCTCTTATGTTTTTTGCCTAGAGAAGTTCCTGTAGCATTTGTTGTAAAGCTGGTTTGGTGCTGCTGAATTCTCTTAGCTTTTGCTTGTCTGTAAAGGTTTTAATTTCTCTGTCAAATCTGAATGAGATCCTTCCTGGGTAGAGTAATCTTGGTTGCAGGTTTTTCTCCTTCATCACTTTAAATATGTCCTGCCACTCCCTTCTGGCTTGCAGAGTTTCTGCTGAAAGATTAGCTGTTAACTTTACAGGGACTCCCTTGTATGTTATTTGTTGTTTTTGCCTTGCTGCTTTTAATATTTTTTCATTGTATTTAATTTTTGATAGTTTGATTAATATGTGTCTTCACATATTTCTCTAAATGCATTTTAAAAAGGCTATTGTGTGGGCATTATTTTGAGGTGATGTTTAAAAAGTTAACATCAAACTAAATTGTAAATTAGCTTAAATATATTGCCTTAAGGACCTAATAAAGAATTTGCCACCAAACCTTAAGTGATGGTTGCAATATCTTTGTCTAAAATAAATCAATGTTGACTTAAACGATTTTTTTTTTCTTTTTTTGCGGTACGTGGGTCTCTCACTGTTGTGGCCTGCCCCGTTGCAGAGCACAGGCTCTGGACGTGCAGGCTCAGTGGCCACGGCTCACGGGCCCAGCCGCTCTACGGCATGTGGGATCCTCCCGGACCGGGGCACGAACCTGTGTCCCCTGCATCGGCAGGCAGACTCTCAACCACTTCACCACCAGGGAAGCCCCTTAAACGATTTTTTTAACAGTTGTCTTTTTTCTTTTTTGTTCTTTTACAATCTGATCTTTCTCTTGCTTTTTTTCATTGAGGAAGTCTTACCTTCCCTACGCACTGAGAAGTACTGACTTCGTGGTACACATTCTAAAGCATTTCTGATTTAAATATTTTTGTACATTTTTATCAATGATTAAATCTCTTCTAGTGAAAAAAATGCTCTAATAAAAGGGTTATTAAGCATTATCCTATGCCTAAAATATGGTTCCTTATATTTCTTTATGTCAGTCAAAAACAGATAAATTGAGTCATAAATATCTTTCTTTTTAAAACATCTATATTGGGGTATAATTGCTTTACAATGATGTGTTAGTTTCTGCTTTATAACAAAGTGAATCAGTTATACATACACATATGTTCCCATATCTCTTCCCTCTTGCATCTCGCTCCCCCCCACCCTCCCTATCCCACCCCTCCAGGTGGTCACAAAGCACCGATCTGATCTCCCTGTGCTATGCGGCTGCTTCCCACTAGCAATCTACCTTACGTTTGTTAGTGTATATATGTCTATGCTGCTCTCTCGCCCTGTCACAGCTCACCCGTCCCCCTCCCCATATCCTCAAGTCCATTCTCCAGTAGGTCTGTGTCTTTATTCCTGTCTTACCCCTAGGTTAGGTTTGACATTTATTTTTTCTTAAATTCCATATATATGTGTTAGCATACGGTATTTGTCTTTCTCTTTCTGACTTACTTCACTCTGTATGACAGACTCTAGGTCTATCCACCTCATTACAAATAGCTCAATTTCGTTTCTTTTTATGGCTGAGTAATATTCCATTGTATATATGTGCCACATCTTCTTTATCCATTCATCCGACGACGGGCACTTAGGTTGTTTCCATCTCCGGGCTATTGTAAATAGAGCTGCAATGAACATTTTGGTACATGACTCTTTCTGAATTCTGGTTTCCTCAGGGTATATACCTAGTAGTGGGATTGCTGGGTCATATGGTAGTTCTATTTGTAGTTTTTTAAGGAACCTCCATACTGTTCTCCATAGTGGCTGAACCAATTCACATTCCCACCAGCAGTGCAAGAGTGTTCCCTTTTCTCCACACCCTCTCCAGCATTTATTGTTTCTAGATTTTTTGATGATGGCCATTCTGACTGGTGTGAGATGATATCTCATTGTAGTTTTGATTTGCATTTCTCTAATGATTAATGATGTTGAGCATTCTTTCATGTGTTTGTTGGCAGTCTGTATATCTTCTTTGGAGAAATGTCTATTTAGGTCTTCTGCCCATTTTTGGATTGGGTTGTTTATTTTTTTGTTATTGAGCTGCATGAGCTGCCTGTAAATTTTAGAGATTAATCCTTTGTCAGTTGATTCATTTGCAAATATTTTCTCCCATTCTGAGGGCTGTCTTTTGGTCTTGTTTATGGTTTCCTTTGCTGTGCAAAAGCTTTGAAGTTTCATTAGGTCCCATTTGTTTATTTTTGTTTTTATCTCCATTACTCTAGGAGATGGGTCAAGAAGGATCTTGCTGTGATTTATGTCATAGAGTGTTCTGCCTATGTTTTCCTCTAAGAGTTTGATAGTTTCTGGCCTTACATTTAGGTCTTTAATCCATTTTGAGCTTATTTTTGTGTATGGTGTTAGGGAGTGATCTAATCTCATACTTTTACATGTACCTGTCCAATTTTCCCAGCACCACTTATTGAAGAGGCTGTCCTTTCTCCACTGTATATTCCTGCCACCTTTATCAAAGATAAGGTGACCATATGTGCATGGGTTTATCTCTGGGCTTTCTATCCTATTCCATTGATCTACCTTTCTGTTTTTGTGCCAGCACCATACTGTCTTGATTACTGTAGCTTTGTAGTATAGTCTGAGGTCAGGGAGCCTGATTCCTCCAGCTCCATTTTTTGTTCTCAATATTGCTTTGGCTATTCGGGGTCCTTTCTGTTTCCATACAAATTGTGAAATTTTTTCTTCTAGTTCTGTGAAAAATGCCAGTGGTAGTTTGATAGGGATTGCATTGAATCTATAGATTGCTTTGGGTAGTAGATTCATTTGCACAATGTTGATTCTTCCAATCCAAGAACTTGGTATATCTCTCCATCTATTTGTATCATCTTTAATTTCTTTCATCAGTGTCTTATAATTTTCTGCATACAGGTCTTTTGTCTCCTTAGGTAGGTTTATTCCTAGATATTTTATTCTGTTTGTTGCAATGGTAAATGGGAGTGTTTTCTTGAATTCACTTTCAGATTTTTCATCATGAGTGAATAGGAATGCCAGAGATTTCTGTGCATTAACTTTGTATCCTGCTACTTTACCAGATTCATTGATTAGCTCTAGTAGTTTTCTGGTAGCATCTTTAGGATTCTCTATGTATAGTATCATGTCATCTGCAAACAGTGACAGTTTTACTTCTTCTTTTCCGATTTGGATTCCTTTTATTTCCTTTTCTTCTCTGATTGCTGTGGCTAAAACTTCCAAAACTATGTTGAATAAGAGTGGTGAGAGTGGGCAACCTTGTCTTGTTCCTGACCTTAGTGGAAATGCTTTCAGTTTTTCGCCATTGAGGATGATGTTGGCTGTGGGCTTGTCATATACGGCCTTTATTATATTGAGGAAAGTTCCCTCTACACCTACTTTCTGCAGGGTTTTTATCATAAATGGGTGTTGAATTTTGTCAAAAGCTTTCTCTGCATCTATTGAGATGATCATATGGTTTTTCTCCTTCAATTTGTTAATATGGTTAATCACATTGATAGATTTGCGTATATTGAAGAATCCTTGCATTCCTGGAATAAACCCCACTTGATCATGGTGTATGATCCTTTTAATGTGCTGTTGGATTCTGTTTGCTAGTATTTTGTTGAGGATTTTTACATCTATATTCATCAGTGATATTGGCCTGTAGTTTTCTTTCTTTGTGACAGCCTTGTCTGGTTTTGGTATCAAGGTGATGCTGCCCTCGTAGAAAGAATTTGGGAGTGTTCCTCCCTCTGCTATATTTTGGAAGAGTTTGAGAAGTATAGGTGTTAGCTCTTCTCTAAATGTTTGATAGAGTTCACCTGTGAAGCCATCTGGTCCTGGGCTTTTGTTTGTTGGAAGATTTTTAATCACAGTTTCAATTTCAGTGCGTGTGATTGGTCTGTTCATATTTCTGTTTCTTCCTGATTCCATCTTGGCAAGTTGTGCATTTCTAAGAATTTGTCCATTTCTTCCAGATTGTCCATTTTATTGGCATAGAGTTGCTTGTAGTGATCTCTCATGATCTTTTTTATTTCTGCAGTGTCAGTTGTTACTTCTCCTTTTTCCTTTCTAATTCTATTGATTTGAGTCTTCTCCCTTTTTTTCTTGATGAGTCTGGCTAATGGTTTATCTATTTTTTTTTATCTTCTCAGAGAACCAGCTTTTAGTTTTATTGATCTTTGCTATTCTTTCCTTCATTTCTTTTTCATTTATTTCTGATCTGATTTTTATGATTTCTTTCATTCTGCTAACTTTGGGGGTTTTTTGTTCTTCTTCCTCTAATTGCTTGAGGTGCAAGGTTAGGTTGTTTATTTGAGATGTTTCCTGCTTCTTAAGGTGGGCTTGTATTGCTATAAACTTCCCTCTTAGAACTGCTTTTGCTGCATCCCATAGGTTTTGGGTCATCGTGTCTCCATTGTCATTTGTTTCTAGGTATTTTTAAATTTCCTCTTTGATTTCTTAAGTGATCATCTCGTTATTAAGTAGTGTATTGTTTAGCCTCCATGTGTTTGTATTTTTTACAGATCTTTTCATGTAATTGATATCTAGTCTCATGGCGTTGTGGTTGGAAAAGATACTTGATACAATTTCAATTTTCTTAAATTTACCAAGGCTTGATTTGTGACCCAAGATATGATCTCTCCTGGATAATGTTCCATGAGCACTTGAGAAAAATGTGTATTCTGTTGTTTTTGGATGGAGTGTCCTATAAATATCAATTAAGTCCATCTTGTTTAATGTATTATTTAAAGCTTCTGTTTCCTTATTTATTTTCATTTTGGATGATCTGTCCATTGGTGAAAGTGAGGTGTTAAAGTCCCCTACTATGAATGTGTTACTGTCGATTTCCCCTTTTATGGCTGTTAGTATTTGCCTTATGTATTGAGGTGCTCCTATGTTGGGTGCATAAATATTTACAATTGTTATATCTTCTTCTTGGATCGATCCCTTGATCATTATGTAGTGTCCTTCTTTGTCTCTTGTAATAGTCTTTATTTTACAGTCTATTTTGTCTGATATGAGAATTGCTACTCCAGCTTTCTTTTGGTTTCCATTTCCGTGAAATATCTTTTTCCATCCCCTTACTTTCAGTCTGTATGTGTCTCTAGGTCTGAAGTGGGTCTCTTGTAGACAGCAAATATACAAGTCTTGTTTTTGTATCCATTCAGCCAATCTGTGTCTTTTGGAGGGAACATTTAGTCCATTTACATTTAAGGTTATTATCTATATGTATGTTCCTATTCCCATTTTCTAAATTGTTTTGGGTTCATTATTATAGGTCTTTTCCTTCTTTTGTGTTTCTTGTCTAGAGAAGTTCCTTCAGCATTTGTTGTAAAGCTGGTTTGGTGGTGCCGAACTCTCTCAGCTTTTGCTTGTCTGTAAAGGTTTTAATTTTTCCATCAAATCGAATGAGATCCTTGCTGGGTAGAGTAATCTTGGTTGCAGGTTTTTCTCCTTCATCACTTTCAGTATGTCCTGCCACTCCCTTCTGGCTTGTAGAGTTTCTGCTGAGAGATCAGCTGTTAACCTTATGGGGATTCCCTTGTGTGTTATTTGTTGTTTTTCCCTTGCTGCTTTTAATATGCTTTCTTTGTATTTAGTTTTTGACAGTTTGATTAATATGTGTCTTGGCGTATTTCTCCTTGAATTTATCCTGTATGGGACTCTCTGTGCTTCCTGGACTTGATTAACGATTTCCTTTCCCATATTAGGGAAGTTTTCAACTATAATCTCTTCAAATATTTTCTCAGTCCCTTTCTTTTTCTCTTCTTCTTCTGGAACCCCTATAATTCGAATGTTGGTGCGTTTAATGTTGTCCCAGAGGTCTCTGAGACTGTCCTCAGTTCTTTTCATTCTTTTTTCTTTATTCTGCTCTGCAGTAGTTATTTCCACTATTTTATCTTCCAGGTCACTTATCCGTTCTTCTGCCTCATTTATTCTGCTATTGATCCCATCTAGAGTATTTTTCATTTCATTTATTGTGTTGTTCATCATTGTCTGTTTTTTCTTCTAGGTCTTTTTAAATGTTTCTTGCATTTTGTCCATTCTATTTCCAAGATTTTGGATCATATTTACTATCATTATTCTGAATTCTTTTTCAGGTAGACTGCCTATTTCCGCTTCATTTGTTAGCTCTGGTGGGTTTTTATCTTGCTCCTTCTTCTGCTGTGCGTTTTTCTGTCTTTTCATTTTGCTTATCTTACTGTGTTTGGGGTCTCCTTTTTGCAGGCTGCAGGTTCGTATTTCCCATTGTTTTTGATGTCTGTCTCAAGTGGCTAAGGTTGGTTCAGTGGGTTGTGTAGGCTTCCTGGTGGAGGGGACAGTGCCTGTGTTCTGGTGGATGAGGCTGGATCTTGTCTTTCTGGTGGGCAGATCCACGTCTGGGTGGTGTGTTTTGGGGTGTCTGTGGACTTATTATGATTTTAGGCAGCCTCTCTGCTAGTGGGTGGGGTTAGTTGTGTTCCTGTCTTGCTAGTTGTTTGGCATAGGATGTCCAGCACTGTAGCTTGCTGGTCGTTGAGTGAAGCTGGGTGCTGGTGTTAAGATGGAGATCGGTGGGGGATTTTTGCCGTTGGATATTATGTGGAGCTGGGAAGTCTCTTGTTGACCAGCGTCCTGAAGTTGGCTCTCCCACCTCAGAGGCACAGCACTGACTCCTGGCTGCAGCACCAAGAGCCTTTTATCCACACAGCTCAGAATAAAAGGGAGAAAAAGTAGAGAGAATTAGTATAAGTAGGAAGAAAGAAAGAAAGAAAGAAAGAAAGGAGGTAAGGAAGGAAGGAAGGAAGAAATAAAGAAAGAAAGAAAGAAAGAAAGAAAGAAGAAAAGAAGGAAAGAAAGAAGAGAAGAAGGAAAGAAAGGAGGGAGGGAGGAAGGAAGGAAGGAGGGAAGGAAGGAAAAAAGACAGAAAGAAAGAAGATACAGTAAAATAAAATAAAGTATAATAAAGTAATTGAATTAAAAAATAATTATTTAGGAAAAAAAAAGGGATGTATAGAACCTTAGGATAAATGGTGGGAGCAAAGCTATACAGACAAAATCTTACACAGAAGCATACACATACACCCTCACAAAAAGATGTATAGGGGAAAAAATCATAAATCTTACTCTCAAAGTCCACCTCCTCAATTTGGGATGATATGTTGTCTAAAGGAGGGAAGGAAGGAAGGAAGGAAGGAATGAAGGAAGGAAAGAAAGAAAAGCAAGTAAAGAAAGAAAGAAAGAAAGAGAGGTATAATAAAGTTATTAAAATTAAAATTAATTATTATGAAAAAAATTTTAAAAAACAATGGACGGATAGAACCCTAGGACAAATGGTGAAAGCAAAGCTATACAGACAAGATCTCACACAGAAGCATACACATACACATTCACGAAAAGAGGAAAAGGGGAAAAAATCATAGATCTTGCTCTCGAAGTCCACCTCCTCAATTTGGGTTGATTCGTTGTCTAATCATGTATTCCACAGATGCAGGGTACATGAAGTTGATTGTGGAGCTTTAATCCACTGTTTCTGAGGCTGCTGGGAGAGATTTCCCATTCTCTTTGTTCGCACAGCTCCCAGGGCTCAGCTTTGGATTTGGCCCTGCCTCTGCGTGTAGGTCGCTGGAGGGCATCTGTTTTTTGCTCATACAGGACGGGGTTAAAGGAGCCGCTGATTTGGGGGCTCTGGCGCACTCAGGCCGGGGGGAGGGAGGGGCATGGAGTGCGGGGCGGGCCTGCGGCGGCAGAGGCCAGCGTGACGTTGCACCAGCCTGAGGGCCCTCCGTGCGTTCTCCCTGGGAAGTTGTCCCTGGATCCCAGGACCCTGGCAGTGGCGGGCTGCACGTGCTCCCCGGAAGAGGGGTGTGGATAGTGACCTATGCTCACACACAGGCCCCTTGGTGGCGGCAGCAGCAGCCTTAGCGTCTCCCGCCCGTCCCTGGGGTCCGCGCTTTTAGCCGCGGCTCACGCCCGTCTCTGGAGCTCCTTTAAGCAGCGCTCTTAAACCCCTCTCCTCGTGCACCAGGAAACAAAGAGGGAAGAAAAAGTCTCTTGCCTCTTAGGCAGCTCCAGACCTTTTCCCCGACTCCCTCCCGGCTAGCCGTGGTGCACTAACCCCTTCAGGCTGTGTTCACGCCGCCAACCAATCCTCTCCCTGCGCTCCGACCGAAGCCCGAGCCTCAGCTCACAGCCCCGCCCGCCCCCGGCGGGTGAGCACACGAGCCTCTCGGGCTGGTGAGCGCCGGTCGGCGCCGATCCTCTGTGCGGGAATCTCTCCGCTTTGCCCTCCGCACCCCTGTGGCTGCGCTCTCCTCCGCGGCTCCGAAGCTCCCCGCTCCGCCTCCCGCAGTCTCCACCCACGAAGGGGCTTCCTAGTGTGTGGAAACCTTTCCTCCCACTGGTTCAGGTCCCGTCCCTCTTCTTTTGTCTCTGTTTATTCTTTTTTTCTTTTGCCCTACCCAGGTACGTGGGGACTTTCTTGCCTTTTGGGAGGTCTGAGGTCTTCTGCCAGCATTCAGTAGGTGTTCTGTAGGAGTTGTTCCACGTGTAGATGTATTTCTGGTGTATCTGTGGGGAGGAAGGGGATCTCTGCATCTTACTCTTCCGCCATCTTCCCAGCATCCCCATAAATATCTTAAATGATTATTTTATTTGCATGGTAAACCAGAGGGTGAATTGAGAATGAAATATAGTAAATGATGAATAAATAATGAACTTTTTTTGAACACCAATTCACATAGTTTCTCTCTTACGTGTATGTGAATTATATCCTCTTTTAAAAAGTATGGAGTAGACCAAATAGCTAGTGCGAAGCAGCCACACAGCACAGGAGATCAGCTCAGTGCTTTGCAACCACCTAGAGGGGTGGAATAGGGAGGGTGGGAGGGAGATGCAAGAGGGAGGAGATATGGGGTATATGTATATGTATAGCTGTTTCACTTTGTCATAAAGCAGAAAATAACACACCACTGTAAAGCAATTATACTCCAATAAAAATGTTAAAAAAATATATGGAGTAGTAGTTTTTGTTTATTTTCCTTTTGCAGTATTCTCTTGGCTTTTTCCTGTGTTTATTATTCCATACAAATTTAATTTTGCTTAAAATAGCTTTATTATTTTTATAATTATTATAAATGTTTATCATAACCAGTTGAAACAATGCAAATATAGTCAAATAATATAAAAATTATCAAAAATCTTATCCCATGCCTATGAGAATATAATTATTATTTTGTAGCATATTCTTCTAGACCTTTCTCTATACATTTATAGATGTGTAGAAGTAGGTAAACCATCTTATATAAATGGCATCATGTTACAGATTAATCTGCCATTGTACTCATTAATATTTCATATGTATAAAATCTATTTCATATATAAAAGGATTTTAATTTTTTGTCATGTATTGCTATTTTTTCCAATATCTCTTTTATTATTTAATTTTCCACAAATAATTAATATGTTTAGAAAGTACTAAACTTCTGTGTTTTCTTTTGGTAATTTTATCTTTGCTTTTTACATTTAAATCTTTGATTCATATAAAAGCTATTCTGGGAAAGGATAGAGGGATCCAGGTTTTTTTTCAAAGATACTAGCTTGTCCAAGTCCATTGATTCAATAATCATTTCTCCCCTATTGTTTTGGAATGCCATCTTTGCTTTTCCATTGTATATTTGACTAGATTTCTATACAAAGCTTCCATGGATCTGTTTAATCCTATCCCAGTACATTGGTTTTAATTACTCTGGCTTTATAATACGTTTTTAAATCTGGAAGAATACTTTCTGTATACTCTTTATTGTTCGAAATTTTCCTTTATTACTCTTCCAGATATACTTTAGAAAAATTCTGATAACTTGTGAAATAAAATACTATTGGGGTTTTATTTTGGTCACATATGGACTGATTTAGGGAAAATTGATAGTTTCACAATATTGAGTTCTTACAGCAAAGAAAAAACGTTGACTCTTCATTTATGCAGTTTTTACATTGCACTCTTCAGTAGTGTTACATAATATTCCCTATACAATACATTCACACTTCTCTTCAAATGTATTCCTAGATATTTCAAGATTTTTATTGTTCCAGTGAGTTGGAACTTTACTTTTCACTTGTAAATTTCTGTTTCTTTAGAAAAGGTGTCAATTTTTATTGGTTTATAAGGGTCTTTTTTGTTTTTTCAAAACTAACAACTCTTTATTGAAGTATAGTTGATTTACAATGTTGTGTTAGTTTAAGGTGTACAGCAAAGTGATTCAGTCACACACATATATATATATATATATATATATATACTTTTTCAGATTCTTTTACATTATAGGTTATACAAGTTACTGAATATAGTTCCCTGTTCCATGCAGCAGGTCCTTGTTTTTTATCTATTTTATAAATAGTAGTGTGTATCTGTTGATCCCAAACTCCTAATTTATCCCTTCCCTTGTCTTTCCCCTTTGATAATCATAAGTTTGTTTTTTATGTCTGTGAGTCTATTTCTGTTTTGTAAGTAAGTCCATTTGTATCATTTTTTTAGATTCCACATATAAGCCATATCATATGATATTTGTCTTTCTCTGACTTACTTCACTTAGTATCATAATCTCTTCTAAGGATCTTCTTTTTTTTTTTGCCGTTATTATTTAAAATTGATACGGGTGAGCTTTTATTGTAAATCTAGAAGAAAAGTTTCAGATCATTACTTATGCATTATAAGTGTTTTTAATATATTTATAGAACAAGTATACATAACTAACAAAGGTATGGAAAAAATAGGTTCTCTAAAAAGTATCAATAAGTTTTAAATGTACATAAAATTATGAAACACCAAGATGAAAGAGTAATATTATATGTATTCACAATTTTACTGATGTAAGGAGGACTATTGAGTTTGGGAAATATTCCCTGTTAACAAATCAACACCTCCTAAGAAGAATAATCTTCAGCAGCCTGAAGGAATGAAAGGAAAATGAAAGGCAATGATCTGGGGAGGTGGTGTGAGACTACATTGTGAAAGATGGATAGAAGTCTGGAATCTGAAGGTAGAACAACAGGTCCTGGTGAGTGGTTAAAGAGAGAATGAGAGTGAGAAAGGAAAACTGCAAGACTTCTGCTTGGGGAGCCTGGTGGGTTACGGTGTCATGGGATGAGATAAGTAGTTCAGGAGATAACTGAGTTTTGTGTGGGTCACGTTGACTTGGTGGTTGGTGATGAGGTGGTGGTAAGACATTTACTTGGTGAGGACCGTTGGAACACTTGATAGAGAAGGGAACTGGTGACAGATTTAGACATCATTCGCCTTTAGGTGGTAGTTGAAGTCACAGAAAGATAAACTTTATCCTAATTGAAAGAAAAATTATGACAGAGATTTGTGCATATTAAGTTCCATAGTCTTCTGTTTACACATAATCTATTTAGGGTGCCTGTTATTCATACAATGACAGCAGCCTGAAGAATAGACAAAGCATTTTAGATGAAATGACCTGGAAATGAAACCCCAAACTATAAAAATTCATATTTTCTGACTTTCTAAGTTAATGTTTTCTGCATTTGCTTCTCCCTCTTTTTTTGCCCTGATTTCTTCTGCTTGCTCTTTTTGTTAGATGAACTGGCTTAGTCTAAGCATTTGATTTTAAAGCTTAGAGTAATTTAAGGTTTCCAAAGCATTCTTAGATCCACTGTTGGACCATAATATGTCATGTAGGCAATAAAGGATTGCTTGGAGAGTGCAATTTGTCCGAAGGAAATCGTTTTTAACAGCAGATAATAAAAGGGTTTTCATGGTCAAGGATTTATAGGTTCTTTCCGGGGAACACAGCAAGTTGGAGTATATTTTAAACTGAGAAATAAGAAGAGTTTCCAAAAGAGTTTAATTTTACCCTATGAGATTCAAATCCAACTTTTCAAATCAGTTTTATGACAGAGTATATATGTCTGATTAGGCTGTTCATAGTTATAATTTAACTGTTTTAAGTCATAGGAACAGTTTCTACTACAGAGAGTACTACTTACATAATTAATTACAGTTACTATTCAAAATTTCAAATGAAATCTTCAGTCTTAGATGAGGAAATATTTTAGGAAATCCTCATTGTGATGAAAAACCATTAAAAGGCAAACTGCATAAAGCAAGCAATAGTGAAATCCCTTCATGTCATGTTACTTCTCTCTCTTTCTAATGTCTTTCAAAATTGCATTTGAAAAAAACCTTTGAATTAATTGTTTTTCCACGAATGTGTAAATTTGTTTCATAGTAATGATTGAGAAGCATTTGTTCATTTATCCTTTCATTCCACAAATACTTATTGTCTACTGTGTCCCAGGTGCTGTGCCACGGGGTGGGGGATATGAAACACAAAAACCTCAGAGAGCTGATGTTCTTGTGGGTGAGACAAACAATACTAAGTAATCAAATATGTACGTATAGAAATATACACATTAATTTCAGGTAGTGATAAGAAAATTACTCATATATGCACATACAATATGTATAATATATAATTTATAACTATATATAATATATACAATATGAACATATACATAATTTCTTTAAAGGTAGATGTTATATGTGTAATAAGCCTAGTTTGTGTAAAACCCATGGGGAAAAAAGTTGTTTTAAGCAAGGGAGAGGCCCCTAGAATGAAAGTTAGTTAACTCTGTTTCAAAGTGATAGTTGCAGAATTAGTGACAGAGGGGGACACTGGGAATCACTGCACAATTAAAAATAGAGAGAAGGAAACAGAAAGCTTGGGAAGAAAAAGAACTGCTTTGTGTGTGTCTATTATGTTGCAGGTATAGTAATGGACAATTTACTTATGTCAGCTTATTTAATCCTCCCAACAAAACTCGATGAAATAGAATATCTCCATCTTAACGTAGGACAAACTAAAACCTGAGAGGCCAAGTGACTTCCCCGAGGTCTACCTAGTAAATAAGTGTGAATTTGAGATTTAAACTCCAGCTTGCTTATGTATTTACCACAGTGAGCACTAGAGGAAAGGACTGTAGTTTAGGAATGAGAACCTTACTTTTAAAAATAATTAGAATATTATTTAGCAGCTTACTAAGAATTCTTCCATGGTTAATGCATATATTAAAATCCCCCTGTTGGTTGCATCACTTATCTCTTGCTGCCTAACACACCCTGTTAAAGCTTAGTGGCTTAAAACAACAAAAATTTATTTAGCCTACTATTCTCTGGGTCAACAGTTTGACTCAGCTGGGTGGCTCTTCTGAGCGTTGAGTTTTGATCATATTTTCTCACATCTGTGGTCAGCAGCAGAGAGGCTTTACTTCTGAGGTTGGCTGGCTGTTTGCTGGGCAGTGGGACAATGGGGCTGTTGGGCCACATGTGTCTTATCATCCAGCTGGCTAGCTTGGGTTTGTTTACATGTTACCTTGACAGTTTCAAGAGAGAGAAGAAGCATACAGACCTCTTGAGACCTAGACTCAGAACTCACATATCATTACTTCAGTCATATCTATTGGCCAAAGCAAGTCAGAAGATCAGTCCAGATTCAAAGGAGAGGGAAAATAACTGCCATATTGTGATAGGAGAAGCTGCAAGTTATAAAAGGGGTATGCAGACAGGTAGGTTTAAAGAATTGTGGCTATTTTGCAATCTACCACATTAGGCAAAAATGTGAGTTAATTGCATAAAAAAATAATTCTCAGTATTGCTTTTTGAAGTCCACACACATGTATGTATTTTTATGAATGCATACATACACATACATCTATTATATAAATATTTCCCTATAAGGTATTTTATTTCAAATGAATAAGTATAATGAATTGAAATTATGTCCTTCTTTTGGAAGGGGTAATGTCTTCACTACATATAATATTTTCTTTGGTCCCTTTTGAGAATTTATGCCTGTCCCATAGTAAACTCTCAACAAATATTGAGTGAATAATCCTTTCCAGGCTTTATGTAATCTTTTTCTTCCTTTAGTCCCAGAGAGTAAGAAGCAATCATCTCTTCTTATATCACTCATGTTTGCCAGTGAGGGAGATGACAGGACTTTTTTCCTAGATAACACATAGTTTACCCCTCCAGAGTCTGTGGTGGGCAGGACCATTCAGTTATACCATGGGTGCTCATAATGGAGAACAATTAGTCTACTATTTACTCTGGCAGAACCAAGACTCATTTCCCCCGCTGGCTTTTTTATAGGAAAAAAATATTAGATTTTCAAAGAAATAATAAAATTAATTCTTGCCAATATCAGATTTTCAAAGAAATAATAAAATTAATTCTTTCTCAAGCAGCTAGAAATTGGTTCTAATTCACTGGCCACTGATTTCGTGATGATCACCTCTTTCCTTAAGTTCTTAATACGGTAATTACCTTGGGATGCAAAAACCAAAAAGGAAACAAACAAACAAAATAATATTCTGCCTCTATCTCTGCAAGGTAGACAAGTATGAAACATATTATAAGGTTCCCTTAAACCCATAAGATTTTAGCTGTCCATTATAGAAATTCTAATTGTTATGCCTTGCCTGGGATTTGAAAAGTAAGAGACGATATGGTCCCTGAGACTGACTCTTAATAAGGGTATACTTATCCCTCTACCCATCCATCTGCTACCCCACCCCAGCCTATACAGGAACAACAATAAAATAAAGAAGTAAATGGTTCTTCAAAGATATCTGCCTGTGTTTTCCTGGAGTTAGTTCTGTGAATACCAACCCCATTTCATCACACAAATCAGATATGGGAAAGAGACTACATTAGCCAGGGAAATTAATAACACTACAGACCAACCCTAATATCATAGTGACAATGTAATACAGTTTTTTTCTTGTGGTTATTTATTTCTTACGTTATGGTCTGAATCAAGTTGGGTAGCTCTTCTGTGTAGCCCTCCTTGAAGCACAAAGCCTAGGCTTCTTCCATCTTTTAAGTCTACCAGCTTGGATTCCTTTATGTTTAACTCTAAGGAAAGGAGAGACTGCATGGAGAAAGCACACACACTCTTACCTGTCATGGATAGGGCTCACTTCCCTCACATTCCACTGGTAAAACTGAATCGTAGGACCCATCTAGAATGGATGATTGGGGTTGGGGGAGTATAGAGGAATACCAACAACCTCTGACTCAGGGAGATATTCAGAGAAACTTGATTAACATGCACTATCAAAATTAAAACATTATAATGTTCATGTACCCCTAAAATTCATCTCTTATTTCAATGTCCCATTAAAGCCTTAATTTTGTGAATATTTCATTTCTTTCATGATATAAACAATAGGGTTTTTGTTAGCATGTGAAAGAACAAAAGCTAAAGCATACCCTAAAGGACAGTCATGTCTCACGGGTTTTTCATTAGAATTTTGCTACCTGCAGTAAATATCATTCTATTCAGAGAAATAAACAAGTTCAATAACTGAAAATGAATGCATCTGAATATCATTTGGAATCATGTGTCCATCTTACTTTTTTTTCCTGCCATGTTATTTCTAATACACATACCCATGTTAATTAGACATGTACTTTCCATCCATAGCAAAACAGTTTGTATCAACTCCAAAGAATTATTAATTTCTTGGGACCAAACACTGGCTACTTAAAACCATTTTTGTGCACACTTTTTTTTGTATTTACCATTGTACGCTTGACTAAGCCACTGTAATAATTCAAGTGTTAAAGACCCATCGGAGCAAATGGGGCTGCAGCTGACTGATTGGATAAACCCTAGATGAGACAGATCTAAGTTTTTTTTTTAATTAAATTTTTTAATGTAATAAGTTTTATTTGGATATATTCAGTATAATTTTTTTATTGAAGTGTAGTTGATTTACAATGTTGTGTTAGTTTCAGGTGTACAGCAAAGTGAATCAGTATACATATATAAATATATTTCTTTTCAGATTCTTTTCCATTATGGCTTATCATAGGATATTGAATATAGTTCCCTATATATAGTAGTGTGTAGAGACAGATCTGATGTTGATCAGACACATGAGAGCTGTCTTTTGGTTGGTGACCTGACTACAGCCAGTGGGTGCCAATGCTTGAGAAGCCAGGGGCAGTGCCAAAAGAGAGGTCTTTCAGAAGATTAAAGGGATGCTAGTTAAATCCATTAACCCTATTCTTGAAAGTTGCTAATTGCCAGAACTATAGGCCCTGTATCTTTCCTCCTGCCCACCCCCCAGCTTCCTGTGAATGAATTTTCATATTATAATATCATGAATGCACCACAGAGGAAGAAATGGACAAAAGTGTAAGAGAACAAAATGGGGTGAACAGTGGTAAAAGCAAAAAGAAGCTAGAATATCAATCATTTTCTAGTGTGAGCAGGAAGAGATTTGGCAGAGGTGACTGATCAGGGAGGAAATATCGAATCTCCGGCTGCTCTTCCTCTCCCATATCCAGAATCCCCACTTGATGGAATCAAGTCAGGAATGATGAGATTTTTGTTAGGAGAAGGAAAGGCCTCTTGTGCTTAGTCTTTTATATCGAAAAAGCCCCTGGAGGGGACGGCCTGTAGTTTCATTTTCTCTTTTACTGGGTTGGGAGGGAAGGGATATTGTGCCCTTTTCTTGGAAGTCACTTGACTCTGGAAGGGGCAGAATGGAACCTAGGGCAGAGAAGACAGAGCTGCCTATAACCAATTTGCTCAAGACCAAAGGAGACAGGGAAGAAAGAGGCAGAAATTCAGGGGAGTGTCTTTGTTCAATAATAAAATTATGATGGCAGAGTTTTCTCTGTGCTGGTTTCTCTCATAGAACATGTTGAATTAGGCTTGTGGCTGCTTCAGAATTATCCACTTCTCCTTTGATAGGAGGAGAGAATGAAGGAAAAATATATAATGATATAAATTACATTTATATCCATATGGATAAAATTATTGAGCACCAAGCCTGCTACCTTGATATTAATTCTCATAACAACCCCCTCAGAAAGGTATGAATAAGACAATTCCTCAGCTGAGAAAACAGAAGTTAAATAATTGGTCCATTTGCCATGCAGCTCGTAAAAAGAGCTGGGATTCAAATCCAATAAACCAGATGAATCTCAAAAGCATTATGCAGAGCAAACAAAGCCAGACTCAAAAGGGAACATATTGTATGGATCCATTTGTATGAAATCCTAGAACAGACAAAAACTAAACTATAGTGATAGAAATCAGATGAGGGGTGACCTGGGTGACGGGTGGGAGTGTCCTGACTTCAAAGGGGCATGAGAGAACTTTTTTGGGATGATGAAGATGCTCTATTTCTTTCTTTCTCCTTCTTCTTTTTCTTTTTTTTGAAGATACTCTATATTTCTTGATCGTGGCCATGGTTAAACAAGCATATGTTTATCAAAACTCATTGAACTCTATGCAAAAATGGATTTATTTTAATGTATATAAATTTTAACTCAATAAAATTGATTTTTCTTTAAAAAAAGAGGAAATGATCCTACCAATAAAGCACACTTTCCTCAAAGAGACACTGCCACAAAGAAGGAATCTGTATATGTCTACATAAGGGAAGATGGGATAGAGAATATAAGTGCAGAATCACTGGCTCTTAAAGAAGGAGCTGTTTATGTTTCTTTCATCCGAATCATCCAAATAGTACTTCTGCATTTTTCTAGTCAACCACTGAATGTTTCACTGTATTTAATTAACAGACACTTACTAAAGTTATGTCTAAACATGCAGAGTACACAGAGTACAGCATCCATTCTTTTGCTTAATTATTTTTCTTCAAATTAAAACAAAGGCACATTTTGGGGAATTAAAATATTTAGATGATTACTTTCATTTGTACTTATATCTGTAGACATTGTTATGTACAGATAAACATTGTTGACTAATGGCTTAGCTTGACCGCAGTAGGAAATGTGGGTTATAAAATTGGTAGTTCAGATCAAAAGGATAGTATTAGTAGACCCACCCTTGGCACAGATATTCTGCCTTGTAAACACATTTTACTAAGAGGTTTGAATAAAATTTCATTGTTATTTGTTGGAAAATTAATTTTTCTAAGAGATTAGTTATCTTTCTCCTAAGAACCTCGAGTTTTAAATATTAAAATGTAACTCAATTTACTAAGGTGAAATAGAAGGGGAAAGATTAACCCAGATATAGCTATTAGCTAAAATTAAATGTTACTTGGGCAAAAGATCTGAATAGACATGTCATCAAAGAAGGTGACAAAGAAGGTGTTCAAATGGCTAACAAGAATATGAAAAGATGCTTAACATCATTAATCATTAAGGTAGTCCAAACTTAAACCACGATGGGATACCACTACACACCTATTAGAATACTAAAGTAAAAAACAAAAATAAAAACAACAGCAAGAAGCTGACAGTGCCAAGTGCTGTTAAGGTTGCTAAACAACTGAACCTCCTGCTGTGATGGTGGGATGTGAAGTGGAACAGCCCCTCTGGAAAACAGTGTAACAGTTTCTTATACAACTAAACATGTGGCCCAGCAATAGCATTCCTGAGCATTTATCCCAAAGGAAGAAAAACTTATGTTCACACAGAAAACTGTACGTGAATGTTCATAGCCGCATTATTCTTAACAGCCCCAAACTGAAAACAACCCAGATGTCCTTCAGTGGGTAATGGCTAAACAAACTGTAGTTCATCCATACAAGGGGCACTACTCAGCAATTAAAAGGAATGAACCACTGATACACACACCAACCTGGATGAACATCCAGGGATATGCTGATTGAAAAAATCAATCCCCAAAGGTCATATACTGTAGGATTTCATTTATATAACATCCTTGAAATAACAAAATTATAGAAATGGAGAACAGATTAGTGGTTGCTAGGGGCAGGGACAGAGGAGGGGGTGGCAAGTGGACATGGCTATAAAAGGGCAATAGGAGGCATCCTTGTGGTGCTGGAAATGTTCTGGACTTGACTGTATCAGTGTCAATATCCTGGTTGTGGTGTTGTGCTATAGTTTTTGTAAGGTGTTATCATTGGGGGACACTGGGTAAAGAGTACACAGGATCTCTTTATATTGTTTCTTACAACTACATGTGAATCTATAATTATTTCAAAATGAAAATTTAATTTTTAAAAAGCACATTAAATCATATAACCCTCCTTTTCAAAATCATTCATTAGCTTCCCATCACACTCAGAACCCAAAAATGCCTCAAAATTACCTCACAGGATTTGCAGGATCTGGCCCCTGGCATCTCCTTCCAGCTCATTTCTTACCATTATTCCTCTAGCTGACTTTGCACCCCACACTTGACTTCTTTCCAATTCTCAAATACTCCAAGGCCCTTCACATCTCAGGCTCTTTGCTCTCTAGCCCTGAAATGCTCTTCTTCCAGACTTTAGAATGACTTACTCTCTCCCTTTAGTGCAATTGCTCACAGGTCATGTCCTTAATCTCACTTGCTCACTTAATGCCATTTGGCAAAATATCCCCTCCTGCAAGAGGACTTCTCTGACCACTGTATCTAAAAGGACACAAAACCCATTCCCATATCAGTCTCTGTTCTCTGATGCTGCTTAATTTCCCTTCTGGGTATTCTTACCTGACACTACAATATCTTTTCTTTTTTTCACTTTTTTTGGTGGTAAAATATACATAACATAAAATTTACCATTATAGTATCATTTTTATTTATTTACCACAATGAATAGTAATTAAGTTTCATTAGGGTAGAGCCCACATTTTCCCTACTCACTATTAAATCCCCTGGACCTAGAACAAATATTTGTTAAGTAAACAGTTATTAAATTAATGAATAATTGAGTGAACAAAAGCAATTTGGGAAAGTATACATACCTCTATGAGAGTATTTGTGGGTAAAACTTAACACAAAGTCATGATATATTATTTAGTCCTGCCAGGCTGGTAATGCATATTGCTGTTATGGGTTGGGGACGGGGATTAGTACATCACAAGTGAGAGAAGAGAGAAATAATACCTGATGGGCATTACTGTTTTGCAGAAGATATGGGAATATGATCTATGGAAAAATTTTTGTGTACAAACTTGTCAGCAATGCCTTTCAGTTGCAATAGTTTTTCTAGTTACTTCTTTTAAGCTGTCCTCTTGAGGAATTAGCTGCTATGGACCTCTCTTTATTAGAAGACACTAAAGCTTGGGCCCTGCCTACAAACAAAATAGTCTTTATGATTGCCAGTGTATAGTACCAGTGATTTCACATTGAAGCAGTATAATAATTGGTCAATTAAATGCTCTTCAATCTATGGGCACTCATTTCATGGTTGTTATTTGATTAATTCCTTAATGGACCCTCACTGTGGAAGAATCATCTTCTCTATGCGAGTCCTGGGACTGCTTTTCCTTGAATTATTTAAACTCTGTATTATTCATTTTATATCTTCCTGGTATCATCAGAATGGCTTGCATTGTATAGGCTTTCCAGAAATGTATTTTAGAATAGAGAAATGAGGGCTTCCCTGGTGGTGCAGTGGTTAAGAATCTGCCTGCCAATGCAGGGGACATGGGTTTGAGCCCTGGTCCGGATAGATCCCACATGCTGTGGAGCAGCTAAACCTGTGTGCCACAACTACTGAGCCTGTGCTCTAGAGCCCGCGAGCCACAACTACTGAGCCTGTGTGCCGCAACTACTGAAGCCCGTGCGCCTAGAGCCCATGCTCCACAACAGAAGCCACTGTGGTGAGAAGCCTGTGCACTGCAACGAAAAGTAGGCCCTGCTCGCCACAACTAGAGAAAGCCTGTGTGCATCAACAAAGACCCAATGCAGCCAAAAATAAATAAATAAATAAATAAATAAATAAAATTTATATTAAAAAAAGAATAGAGAAGTGAATAAACAAAGGGCATTTGATTCCATTTCACATGTTTAGGAATAGGAAACTTTCATAAGCTTATTTCCTCTGAAACCCCATAAAGTCATGAAATGCTATCCTTCTGGACATTCTTAAGTGAAAGAGTTAATGAGAAATCTGCACGTCCACTGAGGACCATGGAGGCTAACACCCCTCACTAAATTCTTTTTTTTTTTTTTTTTTAACATCTTTATTGGGGTATAATTGCTTTACAATGGTGTGTTAGTTTCTGCTTTATAACAGAGTGAGTCAGTTATACATATACATATGTTCCCATATCTCTTCCCTCTTTGTCTCCCTCCCTCCCACCCTCCCTATCCCACCCCTCCAGACAGCCACAAAGAACCGAGCCGGTTTCCCTGTGCCATGCGGCTGCTTCCCACTGGCTATCTACCTTACGTTTGTTAGTATATATATGTCCATGTCTCTCTCTCGCCCTAACACACCTCACCCTTCCCCCTCCCCATATCCTCAAGTCTGTTCTCCAGTAGGTCTCTGTCTTTATTCCTGTTTTACCCCTAGGTTCTTCATAACATTTTTTTTTCTTAAATTCCATATATATGTGTTAGCATACGGTATTTGTCCTTCTCTTTCTGACTTACTTCACTCTGTATGACAGACTCTAGATCTATCCACCTCATTACAAATAGCTCAATTTCGTTTCTTTTTATGGCTGAGTAATATTCCATTGTATATATGTGCCACATCTTCTTTATCCATTCATCCGACGGCGGGCACTTAGGTTGTTTCCATCTCCGGGCTATTGTAAATAGAGCTGCAATGAACATTTTGGTACATGACTCTTTCTGAATTCTGGTTTCCTCAGGGTATATACCTAGTAGTGGGATTGCTGGGTCATATGGTAGTTCTATTTGTAGTTTTTTAAGGAACCTCCATACTGTTCTCCATAGTGGCTGAACCAATTCACATTCCCACCAGCAGTGCAAGAGTGTTCCCTTTTCTCCACACCCTCTCCAGCATTTATTGTTTCTAGATTTTTTGATGATGGCCATTCTGACTGGTGTGAGATGATATCTCATTGTAGTTTTGATTTGCATTTCTCTAATGATTAATGATGTTGAGCATTCTTTCATGTGTTTGTTGGCAGTCTGTATATCTTCTTTGGAGAAATGTCTATTTAGGTCTTCTGCCCATTTTTGGATTGGGTTGTTTATTTTTTTGTTATTGAGCTGCATGAGCTGCCTGTAAATTTTAGAGATTAATCCTTTGTCAGTTGATTCATTTGCAAATATTTTCTCCCATTCTGAGGGCTGTCTTTTGGTCTTGTTTATGGTTTCCTTTGCTGTGCAAAAGCTTTGAAGTTTCATTAGGTCCCATTTGTTTATTTTTGTTTTTATCTCCATTACTCTAGGAGATGGGTCAAGAAGGATCTTGCTGTGATTTATGTCATAGAGTGTTCTGCCTATGTTTTCCTCTAAGAGTTTGATAGTTTCTGGCCTTACATTTAGGTCTTTAATCCATTTTGAGCTTATTTTTGTGTATGGTGTTAGGGAGTGATCTAATCTCATACTTTTACATGTACCTATCCAATTTTCCCAGCACCACTTATTGAAGAGGCTGTCCTTTCTCCACTGTATATTCCTGCCACCTTTATCAAAGATAAGGTGACCATATGTGCATGGGTTTATCTCTGGGCTTTCTATCCTATTCCATTGATCTATCTTTCTGTTTTTGTGCCAGTACCATACTGTCTTGATTACTGTAGCTTTGTAGTATAGTCTGAAGTCAGGCAGCCTGATTCCTCCAGCTCCATTTTTTGTTCTCAAGATTGCTTTGGCTATTCGGGGTCTTTTGTGTTTCCATACAAATTGTGAAATTTTTTGTTCTAGTTCTGTGAAAAATGCCAGTGGTAGTTTGATAGGGATTGCATTGAATCTATAGATTGCTTTGGGAAGTAGAGTCATTTTCACAATGTTGATTCTTCCAATCCAAGAACATGGTATATCTCTCCATCTGTTTGTATCATCTTTAATTTCTTTCATCAGTGTCTTATAATTTTCTGCATACAGGTCTTTTGTCTCCTTAGGTAGGTTTATTCCTAGATATTTTATTCTTTTTGTTGCAATGGTAAATGGGAGTGTTTTCTTGATTTCACTTTCAGATTTTTCATCATTAGTATATAGGAATGCCAGAGATTTCTGTGCATTAATTTTGTATCCTGCTACTTTACCAAATTCATTGATTAGCTCTAGTAGTTTTCTGGTAGCATCTTTAGGATTCTCTATGTATAGTATCATGTCATCTGCAAACAGTGACAGCTTTACTTCTTCTTTTCCGATTTGGATTCCTTTTATTTCCTTTTCTTCTCTGATTGCTGTGGCTAAAACTTCCAAAACTATGTTGAATAAGAGTGGTGAGAGTGGGCAACCTTGTCTTGTTCCTGACCTTAGTGGAAATGCTTTCAGTTTTTCGCCATTGAGGATGATGTTGGCTGTGGGCTTGTCATATACGGCCTTTATTATATTGAGGAAAGTTCCCTCTACACCTACTTTCTGCAGGGTTTTTATCATAAATGGGTGTTGAATTTTGTCAAAAGCTTTCTCTGCATCTATTGAGATGATCATATGGTTTTTCTCCTTCAATTTGTTAATATGGTTAATCACATTGATAGATTTGCGTATATTGAAGAATCCTTGCATTCCTGGAATAAACCCCACTTGATCATGGTGTATGATCCTTTTAATGTGCTGTTGGATTCTGTTTGCTAGTATTTTGTTGAGGATTTTTGCATCTATGTTCATCAGTGATATTGGCCTGTAGTTTTCTTTCTTTGTGACATCCTTGTCTGGTTTTGGTATCAAGGTGATGGTGGCCTCGTAGAATGAGTTTGGGAGTGTTCCTCCCTCTGCTATATTTTGGAAGAGTTTGAGAAGAATAGGTGTTAGCTCTTCTCTAAATGTTTGATAGAATTCGCCTGTGAAGCCATCTGGTCCTGGGCTTTTGTTTGTTGGAAGATTTTTAATCACAGTTTCAATTTCAGTGTTTGTGATTGGTCTGTTCATATTTTCTATTTCTTCCTGATTCAGTCTTGGCAGTTTGTGCATTTCTAAGAATTTGTCCATTTCTTCCAGATTGTCCATTTTATTGGCATAGAGTTGCTTGTAGTAATCCCTCATGATTTTTTGTATTTCTGCAGTGTCAGTTGTTACTTCTCCTTTTTCATTTCTGATTCTATTGATTTGAGTCTTCTCCCTTATTTTCTTGATGAGTCTGGCTAATGGTTTATCAATTTTGTTAATCTTCTCAAAGAACCAGCTTTTAGTTTTATTGATCTTTGCTATTGTTTCCTTCATTTCTTTTTCATTTATTTCTGATCTGATTTTTATGATTTCTTTCCTTCTGCTAACTCTGGGGTTTTTTTGTTCTTCTTTCTCTAATTGCTTGAGGTGCAAGGTTAGGTTGTTTATTCGAGATGTTTCCTGCTTCTTAAGGTGGGCTTGTATTGCTATAAACTTCCCTCTTAGAACTGCTTTTGCTGCATCCCATAGGTTTTGGGTCGTTGTATCTCCATTGTCATTTGTTTCTAGGTATTTTTTAATTTCCTCTTTGATTTCTTCAGTGATCACTTCGTTACTAAGTAGTGTATTGTTTAGCCTCCATGTGTTTGTATTTTTTACTGCTCTTTTCCTATAATTGATATCTAATCTCATGGCGTTGTGGTCGGAAAAGATACTTGATATAATTTCAATTTTCTTAAATTTACCAAGGCTTGATTTGTGACCCAAGATATGATCTATCCTGGAGAATGTTCCATGAGCACTTGAGAAAAATGTGTATTCTGTTGTTTTTGGATGGAGTGTCCTATAAATATCAATTAAGTCCATCCTGTTTAATGTATCATTTAAAGCTTGTGTTTCCTTATTTATTTTCATTTTGGATGATCTGTCCATTGGTGAAAGTGGGGTGTTGAAGTCCCCTACTATGAATGTGTTACTGTCGATTTCCCCTTTTATGGCTGCTAGTTTTTGCCTTATGTATTGAGGTGCTCCTATGTTGGGTGCATAAATATTTACAATTGTTATATCTTCTTCTTGGATCGATCCCTTAATCATTATGTAGTGTCCTTCTTTGTCTCTTCTGATAGTCCTTATTTTAAAGTCTATTTTGTCTGATATGAGAATTGCTACTCCAGCTTTCTTTTGGTTTCCATTTGCATGGAATATCTTTTTCCATCCCCTTACTTTCAGTCTGTATGTGTCTCTAGGTCTGAAGTGGGTCTCTTGTAGACAGCATATATATGGGTCTTGTTTTTGTATCCATTCAGCCAATCTGTGTCTTTTGGTGGGAGCATTTAGTCCATTTACATTTAAGGTAATTATCGATATGTATGTTCCTATTCCCATTTTCTAAATTGTTTTGGGTTCGTTATTATAGGACTTTTCCTTCTCTTGTGTTTTTGTCTAGAGAAGTTCCTTTAGCATTTGTTGTAAAGCTGGTTTGGTGGTGCTGAACTCTCTCAGCTTTTGCTTGTCTGTAAAGGTTTTAATTTCTCCATCAAATCTGAATGAGATCCTTGCTGGGTAGAGTAATCTTGGTTGCAGGTTTTTCTCCTTCATCACTTTCAGTATGTCCTGCCACTCCCTTCTGGCTTGTAGAGTTTCTGCTGAGAGATCAGCTGTTAACCTTATGGGGATTCCCTTGTGTGTTATTTGTTGTTTTTCCCTTGCTGCTTTTAATATGCTTTCTTTGTATTTAGTTTTTGACAGTTTGATTAATATGTGTCTTGGCGTATTTCTCCTTGAATTTATCCTGTATGGGACTCTCTGTGCTTCCTGGACTTGATTAACGATTTCCTTTCCCATATTAGGGAAGTTTTCAACTATAATCTCTTCAAATATTTTCTCAGTCCCTTTCTTTTTCTCTTCTTCTTCTGGAACCCCTATAATTCGAATGTTGGTGCGTTTAATGTTGTCCCAGAGGTCTCTGAGACTGTCCTCAGTTCTTTTCATTCTTTTTTCTTTATTCTGCTCTGCAGTAGTTATTTCCACTATTTTATCTTCCAGGTCACTTATCCGTTCTTCTGCCTCATTTATTCTGCTATTGATCCCATCTAGAGTATTTTTCATTTCATTTATTGTGTTGTTCATCATTGTCTGTTTCATCTTTATTTCTTCTAGGTCCTTGTTAACTGCTTCTTGCATTTTGTCCATTCTATTTCCAAGATTTTGGATCATCTTTACTATCATTATTCTGAACTCTTTTTCAGGTAGACTGCCTATTTCCTCTTCATTTGTTAGGTCTGGTGGGTTTTTATCCTGCTCCTTCATCTGCTGTGTGTTTTTCTGTCTTCTCATTTTGCTTATCTTACTGTGATTGGGTTCACCTTTTTGCAGGCTGCAAGTTCGTAGCTCCCGTTGTTTTTGATGTCTGTCTCCAGTGGCTAAGGTTGGTTCAGTGGGTTGTGTAGGCTTCCTGGTGGAGGGGACTAGTGCCTGTGTTGTGGTGTATGAGGCTAGATCTTGTCTCTCTAGTGGGCAGGTCCACGTCTGGTGGTGTGTTTTGGGGTGTCTGTGGACTTATTATGATTTTAGGCAGCCTCTCTGCTAGTGGGTGGGGTTGTGTTCCTGTTTTGCTATATGGTTGGCATAGGTTGTCCAGCACTGTAGCTTGCTGGTCATTGAGTGAAGCTGGGTGCTGGTGTTGAGATGGAGATCTCTGGGAGATTTTCGCCGTTTGATATTATGTGGGGCTGGGAGGTCTCTTCTTGACGAGTGTTCTGAAGTTGGCTCTCCCACCTCAGAGGCAGAGTCCTGACTCCTGGCTGGAGCAGCAAGAGCCTTTCATCCACTCGGCTTGGCAAAAATGAAAGTAAAAAACTCCATGTTAGTCTCCAAAATTATCTTGAAAATTTAACTGTACATGAAAGTTCAATGTCTAGAAAAACCAAAAAGTCTCTTCCAAAATAAGATTCTTCAAGCTCGGTAGTAATCCGAAAGTTCTAGGTATGCAGAAGTTATCTCCCTCAAAGCATTAGAGATGACGATTGGGCACCCGCGTTCACACTGACGACAACTGGACGACCCTCCCCTCACAGCTTGCTCCGCCATTAGCCTCACTAAATTCTTGAGTGACAGAATAAAACCATTTTATTGCCTGCACTGCAGACTCCTCTGGATTTGCTGCCATAGATTTTTATGAGATGATGGGCTGTACTCTATTTTAATTCAGTGCTTCTGGCAGGTTCCAACACAGGTGTGAGAGGGTGAATCGCTAAGTAGGAAGCTATGTTTATTCAGTTAGGGACTGTATAGGGTGACATTCGTTGGCCCTCAGGAAATCAGCACAGCCCAATATAATTGACTGCATTTTATTATGTTTGGAATGTTCATGTTTCCCCAAGCCAGCTCTGCTCTGACTATAATTAAACCGAAAATATTCAAAGCATTTTCTGCTTGTAAATGGTAGTTGACAGAGAAGGCAAATAAGCTATTACACTGTCTGAGTGGGTAGCCTGGTGGGTGAGCATCTCTACTTCTGCTAAGTGTTTAGGTTAGAGATATGCTAAAACCCACCTGGAGGACAAAGACAATGTTTCTTGAGTAAGAAGTATCTGAAGAGTTTGTTAAAAGCATGAGGTTCCTGGACCAATTATACCTCAATAAAGCTGAAAAAAAAAAAAAAAGATTCCTAGGCCCTACACCCAGAGATTCTGATGCCAGACACTCAAGGAGGGCACAAAAAATTGCATTTCTAACAAGCTCCCAGGTGATACTGGTCTGCACATCACATACTTTGGAGCACCCCACCAGGCCAGCCAGAGTTAGCCATGTAACTAGCACTAGAGATGGGAACTGCTGGTATTCTACTTGGCTGCAAGTTAGGTGCAAATCAGCCGGAGGCCTCAGCTGAGGTAGGAGCAGAAAGGCCTTCATCTTCCCCAGGAAGAAACTGCAGCGCCTCTGAAGACAGATGATGAATGTGATGCTAATTATGTGGGAGCTGACTCACAGGATAATGGAGGTGATTTATGGAAAGTGCTGCTGCAAAACTGAATGGAGATGTGAAAACAAGTGGTGACGTGTGGCCAAAGCCAAAGATTTCTTTTGTTGCCTCTGAACCTTTGGGCATTTTATCCGAAGGAGACAACGCATTGCCATAGAATTGGAAAACAAAATTATATGATGCCTTTAGATAGACTATATGGTGTGTCAATGCATCGTGGTAATAGCTGTGTCACACCTTCCTGGTTGCTTTCCCAATATCTTTTCACCCGTCCTCCATACCAACAGCACCACAACATGATGTTAACTGAGGACAAATGGGATTAGTTTTATACACTATTGATGGCCCTTGCAATGGAGGCAGATTTTACTGAGTGTAGCAACATGTCCAGTTATAAAATTCCATTTCTCAGCTTCCTTTACAGCCACATTCATCCACATGGCTGAGTTCTAGCAAGAGGGATATGAGCAGACGTTTCTAGGCAAGCTTCCAGGAATCCTGTTGTTTCCCTGATTTAAAGAAATAAAATGACAGGGCTGCAATGGTGCTCTTTGCCATTCCTCTTTATCCTTTCCTAGAATGTGGTTGTAAGGCTTGAAGGTATAGGACCCATCTTTGCAAGCATTAGGACAGAAGCCAAATGGAAAGATGGAAGGATCTGGGACCTTGATGGCATCCTGGAGCTTCCGTACCAGCACTGGGCTGCCTACCCCAGGTTTCTACTGTGGAAGGAAAGTATTTGGAAGGAAAGTAGCTGCTTTTGTGTACCTGTTATATGGAGCCAAACAACATTCCTAACAGATGAAATGGGTATCATTTATTGAGAATTTACTATATGTATATGCCAGCTACTTCACTAAGAACTGTATATGTATTATATCATTTAACCTTCATGGCAACCCCATGAGGTGTATTGTTCCATTCTATCAAATGTTTCTAAGGAGAATCAACAGCATTCAGAAAAAGTGCATGTTTAATAATGCCAGTGTAAATCTACTTGGGTAGATTTGAGTCTTATTTATTTTAACCTGGCCCAGCTCCTAAGATAGTCTCCTGACACCTGCTTTATTGTGATATTGTCCTATGCATATTATATTGACTTTGTAATTATCAATCTTTACCTCCCACTGGGTTCAAATAAGGTGAAACTTCTCTTAAGTGAAACAGTTTTGATTCTTGTAACATGGACATAGACTATGGAGAGACATTGGCTTGATAGAAATGGCTCCACTGTAGATTCTGCCAGTATATAATATAAATTACCCATGCACAGACATTTCATTAATTTTTTTTTTTTTTTTTTGCGGTTCGCAGGCCTCTCACTGTTGTGGCCTCTCCCCTTGCGGAGCACAGGCTCCGGACACGCAGGCTCAGTGGCCCAGCCGCTCCGCGGCATGTGGGATCTTCCCGGACGGGGGCATGAACCTGCGTCCCCTGCATCGGCAGGCAGACTCTCAACCACTGCGCCACCAGGGAAGCCCCATTAATTTTTTTTTTTATTACAGCTGCCTACCTTAAAAGTCTGTCGTGCTAAGTCATGTTCCTTCCTTTCCTCTTTAAAGAAAAGTGATTAGAACACTAAGTAGAGTAAATTAACCTGAACCTCAGAGGTAAAGGGGAAAATTAGCATGCAAAGAAATGTTTCACACTATCTAGAATTTATTTGCAGCTTGGATATGGGGGTGGAAGGTTAGGATCCTGGGAGATAAATGGAAAATCTAGTTTTAAATTAGATTTTAATGTCAGTCTGGAATTCTAGTTAGTTAACCTCACAATGACTGAAATTTCTTTGGCACTTGAGTGCTTCTCAAAATCATTATTAAAACTCAACTAATGGTTTTAATTCCCCTATATGGAGAGGATCACACAAGTTTACAAAATCATACCTTCTGAATTCACATGAAGTATATAGTTATGACACACAACCAGGGTCAAATCATAGAATCATCAAATTTTAAAGACCTCAGGGTATCTAGTTTAATATACCCATTCTTACATGAAAACACTATAGCTATACCCCTAGAATTAGGGGATCCTAAATCTTACTTTAAGATTCTTTCTAGTCCTCCATGGCCTCCTGTGAAAGATTCCCCTAGTATTTTTTTTCCACATTCTAAGTCCCAGTAGATGTGTATAATTTTTTAGCTGTAGGCTCAAGCAACTGATGACTTTCAAGTGTGTCCTTTGTTGTTGAAATCAAATCCCCATCCCTAATGTGGTCACGTATATCATTTCCCCTTGACAGAATTAGAGAAAATCCCACTCTTGAGATGCAACCCCACGTTCCAAGAGCCTGCTCCCCAAGTCACAGCAGACCACACTCAGAGGCTGTTAGAACATGGGGGTGGGTAGTCAGCATGGGGCAGGGGGTGTTCACCTCACATCCAGCCTGCTTCCTGACAAGCTCCCTCAGCCCCAAATTTGGGGTACAACTAACAGTAATGGTATAAATCCAGGTTCCTAGGTCAGCTGAGGCCTCCCTGGAGGCAGGAGGACCTCCATGTTAGGTGCACTGGCTCAAGAGTCAAAATACCTGGGGTCACATGCCAGCCCCATTGATAACTGGTCCTTAAATTAACCTTGAGCAAGTCACTTGTCCTCGCTGTGCTTTGATTTTCTCATCTACAAAATGGACCTAACAATGTTAACTCCACAGTGTTGAAAAGATCAAATGAATGAATTATGTAAATGTAATCCCTGCTTGATCCTAGCCCTAGGGTCTGTCAAGATCCTACATACTGCTCATACAGGCAAAACCAAAGTGTGAGTCAACCAAAAACTCACCCTTCTGTTCTCATAAAGACGAACTCTTCCAATTTGTTTTTCATAAACCAACACTTTTTCCATGGGATGATTTGGAGATTTCTAAAGAGTATAATCTTTTTTTGCCCTCACTCTCTTTTGTTTTGAGAATTTGGAGAAGCGGCGACAGGCAGCCATTTATACCATCTGCATGAACATTCCCCAGGAATGCACACATCCACTAATCATTTTTCTACCCCTCTCATTATTCTCAGGACTGGTTTCTTTGATGGGGGTGAGGGGGGAATCATAAAACCTTTTGAGAATCTGATGCAAGCTATTGTCATCTCCTCTCCCACCAGCATTACTATCACATGCACGTTCAAACAATTAATATAGAATTTCAGAGGCCAGGACACCCCCTGGTGCCTCTTCCTGACCCTTTGGGAAGGCCTGTGATAAAGATTCTAAGTCTACATACACTCTTTAAAATAAAAATGTTTCCAAAGGATGGATTAAAAACATTTCTTTTTAAACCTTGGCTCAGATATAATTTGAGGGAAAAAAATTGCTAAACAACAGAAGTGATTTGTTCTCAGCATCTATGGAGAAGACACATTTCTCTTCCACTATCTTTCCCTTTTTGGTGATTTTGGACTTCCTAGGCTGTGCTGAATGTGATATCGTTCTTAGTTAGCCAAATATCTGTTAAGGATCTGCCAAATTTCAACGCAAAGTTATGTAATTATGCCTTTCCAACATAAAAAAGTCAAGGTGCCCATAAAAATGAGCCTAAAAATGGGGAAATGTTATCAAAGACAAATTATGTATTTATCACCTTAAAATCAGAATTGCAGTTATTTGTTTAAACTCTATGCCTGATGCGTAATTACATGAAAGGAAGTTAAGCAGAAGCCTTATGCCTGTTTTGTGTGACAGCTGGGTCATTTTCATTTTATTGACTACATGTAGAACCTGGCCAACTTCATGGTCAAAGTCAGATTCTGGTCTCATTTCCACTACAGACTCAGTCCAGCTTTGCCCTGATGATTCACAGAGTGCACTTCAGGTGCCATATCTACATAGTCAGTATGGAATGATGTCTGTGAAATCAAACTCATGCTAATGCTTTGGCCGTCATACATTTTGCAGGACTTCTGAGAAGAAGCGATCCCAGCTCTTGTTTCTGTTCCAGCAGGTCACAACCTCTCTGGGCCCCCATTTCTTCTACCAAGTGACAGGTTAACCTTACCTCTCAGGTCATGTTCAATGCTCCTTCTCCCCTTCCTCACGATCCATCAACCGTGGGCTGCTGCTGATTGTGTGCTCTTTCCTTTCCTGAAGATAATAATACTAACAGTTACCAAACCTGACACTGACTCATGCCAGGCACTGTTCTTTTTTTTTTTTTAATTTATTTTTAACACCTTTATTGGAGTATAATTGCTTTACAATGGTGTGTTAGTTTCTGCTGTATAACAAAGTGAATCAGCTATACGTATACACATATCCCCATTTCCCCTCCCTCTTTTGTCTCCCTCCCACCCTCCCTATCCTACCCCTCTAGGTGGTCACATAGCACCAAGCTGATCTCCCTGTACTATGCAGCTGCTTCCCACTAGCTATCTGTTTTACATTTGGTAGTGTCCATGCCACTCTCTCACTTCATCCTGGCTTACCCTTCCCCCTCCCCGTGTCCTCAAGTCCATTCTCTAGTAGGTCTGCGTCTTTATTCCCGTCCTGCTCCTACGTTCTTCATAAACTTTTTTTTTTTTTTTTAGATTCCATATATATGTGTTAGCATATGGTATTTGTTTTTCTCTTTCTGACTTACTTCACTCTGTATGACAGACTCTAGGTCCATCCACCTCACTACAAATAATTCAATTTCGTTTCTTTTTATGGCTGAGTAATATTCCACTGTATATATGCAGGCACTGTTCTTAATGCTTAACAAAAAAAAAATTTAATTCTCACAACAACCTTATGTTTTAGGTACTCTTATTATCCCCCATTGAAAAATTAATAAACTGCCTATCAGGAAAGTTAAATAGCTTGGTCACATTCACACAGTTAGCAAGAGGCAGAGCAGAGGCTCTCTGGTTGCAGAGGAGGCATGCATGAAGACTCTGCTGTTGCAGTAAAGCAATAGAGTATTTCTCGTTAGACTTCCTAGATTAAGTTGCTTATTTTCCAGCATATTTTTCTGGGCTTTAGACATTTAACCAAAATTTACATACTTTGGAATTGGAATCATTTACTGAATTGCACCCCTAAAACAGTTGACATAATTTATTCTCCTATCAAGCATATTTGCTTTTAATTAAGGCCTTCTCATTTCTTCATATCAGCACTCTGGCTACGAACATAAGAGATTACCAACCAGATAGAATTTCAAAATAAAATGTGATTTACACTGAAGAGTTTTGTTTGTAGTGTATGTGACTCAAAGTTAATTGAGGTTTCACTTTTCATCTGTTTTTATGTGTGCTGATATCCAAAATCTTTGTGAGTTCATTTCCATAAGAAATAGGATATTAGTGAAATGCAAGTGTTATTTAGAAATACTGAGAATATACCATTTCCACCAGGAGAAAGACTGAGAAATTAAGTGAAATTAAAATACATTTAGAAATGACATGATACAAATAAGACATGTTCTAGAAATAACTTTTGTGCTAACTAGGAATTATTTACATACTCACCAGTGACTCATTACTCATCTTTTCAGCTTGGTAGATTATAAACTGGGTGCCATAATGCCAGAATTTTACAGTAAAGATACTTTTAATATGTGTTATATAGAGCTTTCAGGTGGGGCTAAAAATTAAAACAAAATGTATATTTTTTTTGGAGAAAAAATTAACTTTATTAATAAAAAGTAACAAAAATATTGATCATCAGGACTGATCTAAGAAAAACAAGTTAAAAGATTACTTTGCCTAGTAATTAAAATGTTTAAATGTAGATTAAATATACTTTTTTTTTTTACATCTTTATTGGAGTATAATTGCTTTACAATGGTGTGTTAGTTTCTGCTTTATAACAAAGTGAATCAGTTATACATATGTTCCCATATCTCTTCCCTCCTGCGTCTCCCTCCCTCCCAGCCCCCCATCCCACCCCTCTAGGTGGTCACAAAGCACGGAGCTGATCTCCCTGTGCTATGCAGCTGCTTCCCACTATCTATCTATTTTACATTTGGTAGTGTATATATGTCCATGCCACTCTCTTGCTTTGTCACAGCTTACCCTTCTCCCTCCCCATATCCTCAAGTCCATTCTCTAGTAGGTCTGTGTCTTTATTCCTATCTTACCCCTAGGTTCTTCATGACATTTATTTTTTCTTAAATTCCATATATATGTGTTAGCATACGGTATTTGTCTCTCTCTTTCTGACTTACTTCACTCTGTATGACAGACTCTAGGTCTATCCACCTCATTACAAATAGCTCAATTTCGTTTCTTTTTATGGCTGAGTAATATTCCATTGTATGTATGTGCCACATCTTCTTTATCCATTCATCTGATGATGGAAACATAGGTTGTTTCCATCCCTGGGCTATTGTAAATAGAGCTGCAATGAACATTTTGGTACATGACTCTTTGTGAATTATGGTTTTCTCAGGGAATATGCCCAGTAGTGGGATTGCTGGGTCATATGGTAGTTCTATTTGTAGTTTTTTAAGGAACCTCCATACTGTTCTCCATAGTGGCTGTACCAATTCACATTCCCACCAGCAGTGCAAGAATGTTCCCTTTTCTCCACACCCTCTCCAGCATTTATTGTTTCTAGATTTTTTGATGATGGCCATTCTGACTGGTGTGAGATGATATCTCACTGTAGTTTTGATTTGCATTTCTCTAATGATTATGATGTAGAGCATTCTGTCATGTGTTTGTTGGCAATCTGTATATCTTCTTTGGAGAAATGTCTATTTAGGTCTTCTGCCCATTTTTGGATTGGGTTGTTTGTTTTTTTTGTTATTGAGCTGCATGAGCTGCTTATAAATTTTGGAGATTAATCCTCTGTCAGTTGCTTCATTTGCAAATATTTTCTCCCATTCTGAGGGTTGTCTTTTGGTCTTGTTTATGGTTTCCTTTGCTGTGCAAAAGCTTTGAAGTTTCATTAGGTCCCATTTGTTTATTTTTGTTTTTATCTCCATTACTCTAGGAGATGGGTCAAGAAGGATCTTGCTGTGATTTATGTCATAGAGTGTTCTGCCTATGTTTTCCTCTAAGAGTTTGATAGTTTCTGGCCTTACATTTAGGTCTTTAATCCATTTTGAGCTTATTTTTGTGTATGGTGTTAGGGAGTGATCTAATCTCATACTTTTACATGTACCTGTCCAGTTTTCCCAGCACCACTTATTGAAGAGGCTGTCCTTTCTCCACTGTATATTCCTGCCACCTTTATCAAAGATAAGGTGACCATATGTGCATGGGTTTATCTCTGGGCTTTCTATCCTATTCCATTGATCTATCTTTCTGTTTTTGTGCCAGTACCATACTGTCTTGATTACTGTAGCTTTGTAGTATAGTCTGAAGTCAGGCAGCCTGATTCCTCCAGCTCCATTTTTTGTTCTCAAGATTGCTTTGGCTTTTCGAGATCTTTTGTGTTTCCATACAAATTGTGAATTTTTTGGTTCTACTTCTGTGAAAAATGCCAGTGGTAGTTTGATAGGGATTGCATTGAATCTGTAGATTGCTTTGGGTAGTAGGGTCATTTTAACAAAGTTGATTCTTCCAATCCAAGTACATGGTATATCTCTCCATCTATTTGTATCATCCTATATTTCTTTCATCAGTGTCTTATAATTTTCTGCATACAGGTCTTTTGTCTCCTTAGGTAGGTTTATTCCTAGATATTTTATTCTGTTTGTTGCAATGATAAATGGGAGTGTTTTCTTGATTTCACTTTCAGATTTTTCATCATTAGTGTATAGGAATGCCAGAGATTTCTGTGCATTAACTTTGTATCCTGCTACTTTACCAAATTCATTGATTACCTCTAGTAGTTTTCTGGTAGCATCTTTAAGATTCTCTATGTATAATATCATGTCATCTGCAAACAGTGACAGTTTTACTTCTCCTTTTCCAATTTGGATTCCTTTTATTTCCTTTTCTTCTCTGATTGCTGTGGCTAAAACTTCCAAAACTATGTTGAATAAGAGTGGTGAGAGTGGGCAACCTTGTCTTGTTCCTGATCTTAGTGGAAATGCTTTCAGTTTTTCACCATTGAGGACGATGTTGGCTGTGGGTTTGTCATATATGGCCTTTATTATGTTGAGGTTAGTTCCCTCTATGCCTACTTTCTGCAGGGTTTTTATCATAAATGGGTGTTGAATTTTTTGACAGCTTTCTCTGCATCTATTGAGATGATCATATGGTTTTTCTCCTTCAGTTTGTTAATATGGTGTATCACGCTGATTGATTTGCATATATTGAAGAATCCTTGCATTCCTGGAATAAATCCCACTTGATCAGGGTGTATGATCCGTTTAATGTGCTGTTGGATTCTGTTTGCTAGTATTTTGTTGACGATATTTGCATCTATGTTCATCGGTGATATTGGCCTGTATTTTTCTTTCTTTGTGATATCCTTGTCTGGTTTTGGTATCAAGGTGATGCTGCGCTTGTAGAGTGTTCCTCCCTCTGCTATATTTTCGAAGAGTTTGAGAAGGATAGGTGTTAGCTCTTCTCTAAATGGTTGATAGAATTTGCCTGTGAAGCCATCTGGTCCTGGGCTTTTGTTTGTTGGAAAGATTTTTAATCACAGTTTCAATTTCAGTGCTTGTGATCGGTCTGTTCATATTTTCTATTTCTTCCTGATTCAGTCTTGGCAGGTTGTGCGTTTCTAAGAATTTATTCATTTCTTCCAGGTTGTCCATTTTATTGGCATAGAGTTGCTTGTAGTAATCTCTCATGATCTTTTGTATTTCTGCAGTGTCAGTTGTTACTTCTCCTTTTTCATTTCTAATTCTATTGATTTGAATCTTCTCTCTTTTTTTCTTGATGAGTCTGGCTAATGGTTAATCAATTTTTTTTATCTTCTCAAAGAACCAGCTTTTAGTTTTATTGATCTTTGCTATCATTTCCTTCATTTCTTTTTCATTTATTTCTGATCTGATTTTTATGATTTCTTTCCTTCTGCTAACTTTGGGTTTTTTTGGTTATTCTTTCTCTAATTGCTTTAGGTGCAAGGTTAGGTTGTTTCTTTGAGATGTTTCCTGTTTCTTAAGGTAGGATTGCATTGCTATAAACTTCCCTCTAAGGTTTCTAGGTATTTTTTTATTTCCTCTTTGATTTCTTCAGTGATTACTTCATTTTTAAGTAGTGTATTGTTTAGCCTCCATGTGTTTGTATTTTTTACAGATCTTTTCCCGTAATTGATATCTAGTCTCATAGCGTTGTATTTGGAAAAGATGCTTGATTTGTGACCCAAGGTATGATCTATCCTGAAGAATGTTCCATGAGCACTGGAGAAAAATGTGTATTCTGTTGTTTTTGGATGGAGTGTCCTATAAATATCAATTAAGTCCATCTTGTTTAATGTATCATTTAAAGCTTCTGTTTCCTTATTTATTTTCATTTTGGATGATCTGTCCATTGGTGAAAGTGGGGTGTTAAAGTCCCCTACTATGAATGTGTTACTGTCGATTTCCCCTTTTATGGCTGTTAATATTTGCCTTATGTATTGAGGTGCTCCTATGTTGGGTGCATAAATATTTACAATTGTTATATCTTCTTCTTGGAACAATCCCTTGATCATTATGTAGTGTCCTTCTTTGTCTCTTGTAATAGTCTTTATTTTAGTCTATTTTGTCTGATATGAGAATTGCTACTCCAGCTTTCTTTTGGTTTCCATTTGCAGGGAATATCTTTTTCCATCCCCTCACTTTCAGTCTGTATGTGTCTCTAGGTCTGAAGTGGGTCTCTTGTAGGCAGCAAATATACGGGTCTTGTTTTTATGTCCATTCAGCCAATCTGTGTCTTTTGGAGGGAGCATTTAGTCCATTTACATTTAAGGTAATTATCAATATGTATGTTCCTATTCCCATTTTCTTAATTGTTTTGGGTTCGTTATTGTAGGTCTTTTCCTTCTCTTGTGTTTCTTGCCTAGAGAAGTTCCTTTAGCATTTGTTGCAAAGCTGGTTTGGTGGTGCTGAATTCTCTCAGCTTTTGCTTGTCTATAAAGGTTTTAATTTTTCCATCAAATCTGAATGAAATCCTTGCTGGGTAGAGTAATCTTGGTTGCAGGTTTTTCTCCTTCATCACTTTAAATATGTCCTGCCAGTCCCTTCTGGCTTGCAGAGTTTCTGCTGAAAGATCAGCTGTTAACCTTATGGGGATTCCCTTGTGTGTTATTTGTTGTTTTTGCCTTGCTGCTTTTAATATGTTTTCTTTGTATTTAATTTTTGACAGTTTGATTAATATGTGTCTTGGTGTATTTCTCCTTGGAGTTGTCCTGTATGGTACTCTCTGTGCTTCCTGGACTTGATTAACTATTTCCTTTCCCATATTAGGGAAGTTTTCAACTATAATCTCTTCGTATATTTTCTCAGTCCCTTTCTTTTTCTCTTCTTCTTCTGGAACCCCTATAATTCGAATGTTGGTGTGTTTAATGTCATCCCAGAGGTCTCTGAGACTGTTCTCAGTTCTTTGCATTCTTTTATCTTTATTCTGCTCTGGAGTAGTTATTTCCATTATTTTATCTTCCAGGTCACTTATCCGTTCTTCTGCCTCAGTTATTCTGCTATTATTCCATCTAGAGTATTTTTCATTTCATTTATTGTGTTGTTCATCATAGCTTGTTTCATCTTTATTTCTTCTAGGTCCTTGTTAAATGTTTCTTGCATTTTCTCTATTCTATTTCCAAGATTTTGGATCATCTTTACTATCATTATTCTGAATTCTTTTTCAGGTAGACTGCCTATTTCCTCTTCATTTGTTAGCTCTGGTGGGTTTTTATCTTGCTCCTTCTTTTGCTGTGCATTTTTCTGTCTTTTCATTTTGCTTATCTTACTGTGTTTGGGGTCTCCTTTTTGCAGGCTGCAGGTTCGTATTTCCCATTGTTTTTGATGTCTGTCTCAAGTGGCTAAGGTTGGTTCAGTGGGTTGTGTAGGCTTCCTGGTGGAGGGGACTATGCCTGTGTTCTGGTGGATGAGGCTGGATCTTGTCTTTCTGGTGGGCAGATCCACGTCTGGTGGTGTGTTTTGGGGTGTCTGTGGACTTATTATGATTTTAGGCAGCCTCTCTGCTAATGGTTGGAGTTGTGTTCCTGTCTTGCTAGTTGTTTGGCATAGGATGTCCAGCACTGTAGCTTGCTGGTCGTTGAGTGAAGCTGGGTGCTGGTGTTAAGATGGAGATCTCTGGGAGATTTTTGCCGTTTGATATTATGTGGAGCTGGGAAGTCTCTTGTTGACCAGCGTCCTGAAGTTGGCTCTCCCACCTCAGAGGCACAGCACTGACTCCTGGCTGCAGCACCAAGAGCCTTTCATCCACATGGCTCAGAATAAATGGGAGAAAAAGAAGAAAGGAAGAAAGAAAGGAAGAAAGGAGGGAGGGAGGGAGGGAGGGAGGAAGGAAGGAAGGAAAGAAAGAAGACAAAATAAAATAAAATAAAGTAAGATAAAATAAAATAAAGTTACTAAAATAAAAAATAACTATTAAGAAAAAAAATTTTTTTAAAGAAAAAAAAAACAAAACAGTGGACAGGTAGATCCCTAGGACAAATGGTGGGAGCAAAGCTATACAGACAAAATCTCACACAGAAGCATACACATACACACTCACAAAAAGGAAAAGGGGAAAAAAATCATAAATCTTGCTCTCAAAGTCCACCTCCTCAATTTGGGATGATTCGTTGTCTATTTATGTATTCCACAGATGCAGGGTACATCAACTTGATTGTGGAGCTTTAATACGCTGATTCTGAGGCTGCTGGGAGAGATTTCCCTTTCTCTTTGTTTGCACAGCTCCCAGGGCTCAGCTTTGGATTTGGCCTCGCCTCTGCGTGTAGGTCGCTGGAGGGCGTCTGTTCCTGCTCAGACAGGACAGGGTTAAAGGAGCAGCTGCTTCAGTGGCGGTGGCTCACTCAGGCCGAGGGGAATGAGGGGTACGGAGTGTGGGGCGAGCCTGCAGCGGCAGAGGCCAGCATGACGTTGCACCAGCCTGAGGCGCGCTGTGCCTTCTCCAGGGGAAGTTGTGTCTGGATCCGGGGACCCTGGCAGTGGCGGGCTGTACAGGCTTCCCAGAAGCGGGGTGTGGATAGTGACCTGTGCTCGCACACAGGCTTCTTGGTGGTGGCAGCAGCAGTCTTAGCGTCTCACACCCGTCTCTGGGGTCCGCGCTCGCGCCCGTCTCTGGAGCTCCTTTAAGCAGCGGTCTGAATCCCCTCTCCTCGCGCACCAGGAAACAAAGAGGGAAGAAAAAGTCTCTTGCCTCTTTGGCAGTTCCAGACTTTTCCCCGGACTCCCTCCCGGCTAGCCGTGGTGCACTAACCCCCTGCAGGTTGTGTTCACACTGCCAACCCCAGTCCTCTCCCTGCGCTCTGACCGAAGCCCGAGCCTCAGCTCCCAGCCCCGCCCGCCCCGGCGGGTGAGCAGACAAGCCTCTCGGGCTGGTGAGTGCCGGTCGGCACCGATCCTCTGTGCGGGAATCTCTCCGCTTTGCCCTCCGCACGCCTGTTGCTGTGCTCTCCTCCATGGCTCCGAAGCTTTCCCCCTCCGCCACCCGCAGTCTCCGCCTGAGAAGGGTCTTCCTGGTGTGTGGAAACCTTTCCTCCTTCACAGCTCCCTCCCACTGGTTCAGGTCCCATCCCTATCCTTTTGTCTATGTTTATTCTTTTTTCTTTTGCCCTACCCAGGTACGTGGGGACTTTCTTGCCTTTTGGGAGGTCTGAGGTCTTCTGCCAGCATTCAGTAGGTGTTCTGTAGGAGATGTTCCACGTGTAGATGTATTTCTGGTGTATCTGTGGGGAGGAAGGTGATCTCCGCATCTTACTCTTCCGCCATCTTCCCCTCGTCTGCCTCTAAAACAAAATGTATTAAAAGTCCAATGCTCCATTGTTTTCAGCATAATGGGACAGAGTGAAAACAGCATTTGGATGAGTTAGGAGTCCTATGTTCTCTAAGCTGCACCTTTAATTTTCCAAGTTACTCCTTGAGTCTCAGTTTCCTCACCTGTAAAACAGGAGATTGGGCAGGATGGTTCTTGAAGGTCATGTCCATCTCCATCATTCCATGGTGTTGAGACTGAAAATGTGTAAGGAATCAAACTCTGGGAAATTTTATCCTGCCTTATATCATTCTTGTTTCTTCTTGGACAACTTCTCTTTTATCCTGTAGTTTTCTTGTAAGTTGATGTATGCTCTGAGAAAACTCAACCCACTTAGTTTCTGGTAAAGCCAGAAACTCTTATCCCTCACTGGCTACATTTATATGCTGGTAAAAGATGAAACCATGTATATATATATATATATATATATATATATATATATATATATATATATATATATATATATATTGTTTTTT
>NW_006780143.1:379321-383750 GCF_000442215.2 Lipotes vexillifer
TATATATATATATATATATATATATATATATATAAAATGATTGTTATTTTTGGACTCCACCCCTATTCAGTCATCCAGTTGTTCTAGTCTTTGCTATTCTAAGTAATATCTCTAAGGATTTTCCAAGAATGTATTATATGTTAGTATTTAATTTTAATAAACATATTAGGTTCTTGGAGTTGGGTTCTTTGGGGTGAGGAGAATTTGGGGATGGGCAAGATTACTATGTATTAAAATAGAAAACTTTTAAGAGTGTTTTCTTGTATTCTAGGCATTAGGCAAGGTGCTTTGCATTGAGAACTCTATTTAGTGAATAGACTGCACTTGATAGAACCCACAATCCCCTTAAAACATGTTCTGTTGCTGAGCTTTTCCATGCCCGGTGGGATATTTTGTCAGGGTCCACAAATTCTCTGATTAGTTTTAGGTATTAGAGTGCTATCACTCTCAGGTATTAGAAAGTCCAACCTGATCCAAAATGAAACGTTCATCTGAGATCCAATTCCGAGTTTCTCCCCCATCAAGCCTGATCCAATTTGGAAATTGGTACTGAAGAAGTGAGAGTTTGTTTCCTTTCTTCTCCTCAACAAACCAGTTACATACATATTATCTTCAATTCTCTTGACAATCCCATAAAGTAGGCCTATTTCCATTTTATATAGACTAAAACTTGAAAAACCTACGTTTCATAGGATTTGACCCAGGGATGTCTGATTTTAAAGCAAATTCTTTCCACTGCCCCTATGTTGCCTCTCAAAATTTCAGTTGCCCACATGGTTGTATGTTTTGGTGGCGGGGGGGGGCTTTGGATTTGGATTTGATTCTCTTATATTATGTTTCCAAACCAAGAGGATCAAAATTTTCAGTTATGTTCCAATACTTTTTGTTTATCTGCCTCTGTTTGGTAAGATTCAAGGGTGCCACAAGCTGATCATGCCTATAATACCTCGGAGGCATTCAGAGTTAATGCAAAGAGGGGTCATGACTCCTACCATAAGACCTAGATACTTTCTCCAGCCCTGGCAAACATACACAAGCAATACATAATCAAAGAAATGTATACTGTATATAGAAATTATTTTATAGACATAAATGACATAAATCAATGAATTGTTAAAGTGTATTTAGTGGATTAGAGAACAGGTCAGTGACAGTACAGGAAAATTGCAGCATAGGGTTGGTAATTCTGAGAAGATGCAGGGTGTTGGCATTTTTCAGAATAAAATCTCACTCTTAATAAATATTTGAGAGACTCTAGACGGGCAATTTAGAAACTATCTCAGGATCAGAACTGAGTGTATTCCATGTGATGTGATATATATTATTAGTAAGAACAATGAGTATATATATTCTATGTAAATCATTCCTGTGTATATTAGATTTAGATGTCAGGACATAATGTCTCTAATGCGCCAGGAAACAACTTTAGAGCTTGAGTCGTTGCTTTATCTCTTTAAAATGTACATTAATGTGTTTTTCAGTAAATTTGATGCGTCCTAGTTTTTTAATTGAATGCTCTATAAAGAATGTGTCTGATGGATGCTACTTGCAAGTTTTTCTTTCTCCTATACAAGAGAAAACAATGGGAAATCATGCCTAATGCCAAGAAATCATGTTTTCTGCTCAATCCATGTGAAGAATATATGGATGACAGTCAAAAAAGATTTGCCAAACTACAAATGGAGATGGTACAGGAGCTTGTGTGGGCAGTGCAATACAGCAATGTAATACTTAACACTGAAATTTAGTTTCCAATAGCATGAAGTTCAACATGCATGTTATGATGCTTTACATTGAATAATGTATCATATTTAAAATGCATAGAGATCTTTTCTATAGGTTATAATGTGTTAGAAGATGCGAAAAGATGTTCAAAACTTAAGACACCAAAGAAGGTAAAGATATAAAGTATAAGACCTGTTTTGTTGGTCTTTAGAAATTTAAATTCTCTTTGAAGTTAGTGAAAGTAACACTTTTATGCAGATGAAACATCTGCATAAAAATATAAACCTTTTCCAATCTGAAGTCTAATTCACTCCTGAATGATACGATAAACAACCAAAGCACCATAACTTTATGAACCTCCATTTATTTTCAAACTCTGGGAAAAATGCCTCTGGGGTTCAGAGGATTCCTCTGAATGCATTCCTCAGACCTAATGGTGACTCCAACACCTTTGGGATCATATTGAGGTTTTTGAGTTGAGTTCCCAAACCCTACCAGCCATTTCTCATGCATGTCTATCGTTTCGAGTAGTTTTCTCATGTTCACCCCAACCAAGGTTTGCTTCAACCACAAACCTATCTCAGGCTCAGTACATACCTTTCAACAGACTTCGTGAAAATGGCTTTGTGTCCATCCTATACCCCATTCATTTAGGCTTTTTGAGACTAGATTTCAGATGACATTAAATATCTCTTAAAAAGAGAAACATTTTTTTTCTCCAAATCTAATTTTCTTCACCTCTGTCAATACTTCCTGGGCTACACCATTACTTAACTCCCATCTCTGTAATCACAATTTTTCATTAAATGCTTTTAAGATTCCTTTGTCAAGATACATTTTAAATTTTCCATATATCATAATTTAAGGTTTCTGTTTCTTTCTCCCATCTGCTATTTAAATTTTCTTCTCAGCAGAAAGCTTGCCATTGCTTCGTTTCCACACATGGCAGACATTCAAGCACAGCAAATTGGAGTCACAGTTACACTTAAATGGGAAGGAAATATGCTTCCCAACACCCCATCAGCATCTCCCACCAGAGGCCATTTGTCTTATCTGCCTTTTTTTTTTTTTTTTTTTTCTCTGAGATGGAGAAAATTACTATTAAAGAGGTTTGAAAGGAAACTAAGAATTCAGATTTTTTTTTTTTTTTTTTTAGCCTTTTAAGCAAATGACTACCAAAAGAAAATATCAAAACCCAAATCAGTAGCACCTGCCACCAGTGCTACGCAAATCACCGGATTTGATCATATAATGTTCAGGATTCCTGTTCAAAAATATTCCTCATGGTGATCTGAGATGAATGTATCTTCTAAGCTCTCAGTCGGCCTTCTGGTTTCCTACTTCGGTGACCCCTCTGCTGACATCCACTTTCTCCTCCAGGTTGTTTTTCTTGGGTTTGGTTCCTTTCCATTTAGCTTAAACCTTACTCTTTTAGCAGGTCACCATCTGGCCCAAGGGATTGGCCCTATGTCTTCACCCTGTGACACTGTGAAAGGACACCCTTTCCTGGCACATCTTGGCTCTTGGCTCTGCCACGCAGCTTGGTCCCATCAGCCACTTGCCTTTAGGGTCACTTCAAAGAAAAAGTCCCTGTGTTCCCCAAGCCTCAGGAGACCCAGGTTGCTCTTCCTCAGGTATTTTCTGAAGCCTCCCTCATTCCACCTCCATTAAGGACCAAGGAAATTCTATAGCACTCTGACAGCCTTCTCTCTAACCACTAAAGAACCCATTGTCACCCTGAATTCTCTCTCAGCCCTTGCTTTTATAGACTATTGGTGGAGGATTGGCTAATCTTGGCAGCCCGTTTGATCACCCTCTTTTCAGGCCCTGCATTGATAACCATAGAACCTGATTAGTATGTGAGGATACTTGATAGCTATTTTCCTCAGCTTTGGGCCCTCAGTTGAAATGCCAAAACAGGAAGGTTTTTGTTTTATATTCTGGTTTGTTTTGTTTTTCTTTGTCATACAGATATTTTAAAAATTATCTACTTAAAATTATCAATGATTTTTATGGCTTCTAGTTTTTATATTTGCTTAGAGTGGCTTTTCTCACTCTGTATTAGGGTTACCGAATCAGGTCTGACTACTTACCATTTAAAAATCAATATTCGGGAGAGGCAATGTTGATAGAAAGGAAAATTGCCTTTAATCAAAATGCTGGCAATCTGGGGAGATGGTGGACTCAGTGTTCCTCTAAAACCACCTCCAAAGATTTTGCTCATCCATGAAAGTTTTTAAAGGGAAAAAAGGAAATAATCTCAGTTAACCATTGAGATCAGGGGTCAGAGTTATCACCATCCCCCACTGTGTGTAGGCTTGTGTTGCAGGCTTGTCAACTTGCAGTTTTCTTTTTTAGACACTATCTTGTTCACACAGTTTGTTGGAAAGATTACTGAAGGGAAAGCTAGGGAAGAGATCTGGTCATCTATTAATTACTTATTCTTCATTTTTACTTCTTTGATTTATGGAAAGAACCAGCAGATTAGGCAAGATATGCGTGATCAAAAGATTTGAAAGGCGTGCTAGGGGCAGAGATGAATAGAGCATGGGGTGCCCAGTTTAAGGTTAGTGACAAGACAAAAGGGGCCTCCTGCAGAATGCTCTTTCCTGCCAAAAGCTGCTTACAAATCCCCACTTGTCTAAACATTCCATTATTATGGGATTATGGGTGAAGGTCCGTCTTCTGTAACTTCTTCCTGCTG
>NW_006780143.1:383819-388218 GCF_000442215.2 Lipotes vexillifer
TCCTGCTGACATAAGGTGCCCTATTCTTAGAGTGGAAGATGTCAACAAGGGTCTGTAGCATCTCTTTGTTGACAATTATAGTTGTCCGTTTACATATACGGGCAGAGCAACCTACAATTATTTTGACGTCCCCAAAGGTATAGATTATTATAAGCAATAGTGTTAATCCCATTCTTTTAAGGCCAGTTCTTGGAATTGTGCTAGCAATAAATTCAGTACTGCTCAAGATGGAGTCTGGTCATCGTGCAGTTAGCTTTCTTCTCTGGTGGCAGTTATAGTATCTGTAAAATGACTCAGGAATGTGCATCAGACAGAGTCTGTGACTCTATTGTCCTAATCATTAACGGCTCAAGCCTCCTCTTTTGTGACTCAGGGAGGCCTGGAAGACTGCAGCTTTTCTATAAACAAGAGGCAGGAGACATGGAGGGGCCTTTGTACTTGGGGTGAGGGGCGCAGGGTTCTGCTCGGTTCCGGTAGTTTACTAGGGGTGCCATAACAAATGTCCGCAAACTGAGTGGCTTGAACAACAGAAATGTATTGTCTCACAGTTCTGGAGCCCAGAAGTCTGAAATCAAGGTGTCAGCAGGGCCGTGCTCCCTCTGAAGGTGCTAGGGAAGAATCTCTTCCAGGCCTCTCTCCTAGCTTCTGGTATTTCCTGGGATTATGGCAACATACCTCCAATCTTCACATGGTGTTCTCCCTGTGTGCTTTCTATTTCCAAAATCCCCCTTCTTGTAAGGATACCAGTCATACTGGATTAGGGGCCAATCCTACTCTAGTATGGCCTCATCCTAGCTTAACTAATTATACACATTCTAAGGTACTGGGGGTTAGGACTTCAGCATATGAATTTGGAGGGGAGCTCAATTCAACCCATAATATGCTCCAATATTTATTAAAACTATCCTGACTTTCCTATAGAGCTTTCAGATGGCCAGCAAGCCAGACTGATAGTTTTTGTTTGTTTGTTTTGTTTTTCTTTTCCCCATCTGTGGTCCACCTTAAATTAATTTTGGTATAAAGCGTAAGATAGGGGTAAGGATATGCCTTGATATTTTCCTAAAGAGTTAGCACAAATTAAAGTGTCTTATCCATTATATTATCCTCTTCAGAACCTGGCAAAGTATTTGAATCATAACCAGGTACTAAATAAACGTCCTTTAAATTAAGTCAAATCACCGACCAGAGAACTGAATTGTTAACTTCCTAACTAGATGATAACTTATCTAACTGTTTGATTTCAGGTTGTGAAGAAATCCTAGAGAAATGACAAGGCCCATAGCGGTGAACCAAAGGATATTGGGTTAAAGGAAATACTAGCATTTTCTACTTATTTAAGGAAATAAACAATGTTTCTGTGACATATCTTTTTCAATAGCCTATAGGACAGGGTGATGAGCTAGAATTGAAGACTGATTTGTAAAACAGATGTCCTTTTCTTTCACTGGTTTACTGGGAGGTATCAGCTACATTATTTGGGGTGTGTGTGTGTGTGTGTGTATGTGTATTCAGTATACATATGTGGGGGGTGGCCAGTAAGTAAAGAGGCCAAGAAGCAGCTATGTAAGCTCTTGAAAATACTTATGAGCAACATTTTAGAGCAATGATTAAAATGATTGTTGATCCATTCTAAATTTTAAAGCTTAGATAATCCTAATTTATGGTGCTAAATTCATAAGTATTTTTCATATAAGACATGAAAGTTATAGAAACTATTGAAAACTAAGTTTTGATAGCTAGTAATGAAACTTATGTGGGTCATATTTGATGTTTGGTATACTTGGAACATTTTACTGCAAATAGATGAAATTCATACAGTGTCATGTATTCATGTTCAAAGTAGTTATAGTTACTCATCTGTAATTTGAAGGAAGTACATGGAGTCAACCAGACTGTTGATTAGCTTCATTAAGTAAAGATGCTTTGTCATATAAGGTGACAAGATAAGTCACTGACTTTGGGGAAATGATTAGGAAAAAAATTATTGTCAAGTGGTCATCTCTCAGTAAAACAATGTGTTGTGGGTTGTTGTTGTTGTATTTTTTTTACTGTTTTGTATTTTAACAGTCTTCCCTGCGTGTCTCAGAAAAGAGCATTAATGTGTTAACTTTTAGAAAAAAAATACTTCTTATATTACTAGCAAAATTTTTCCCTAACTCTGCCTAAGAGATTTATTTTAAACTGAGTAAAAATCTCAATACAGCTATTCTCTATTTTAACAATAATCAAACTGCAAGTATTCCAAGTCAAATAGAATCATGATTTTTCAAAAAAGCTTAGAATAATATGAATAATGCTAAGCTCCTTTATCATTGACTCAAAAGGATTATTCTGATAAAAAAAAATATCCTTTTGCTGTCTTTGCTGGATGTGGGTATAAATAGAAAAGCCCTGTATAACAAAGGAGAGGCTATTAGGAGGCCATTATATATTCAAAGACATTATTTTAGATTCTGGCTAATAGTTGCTTCCTGACCTGATGGACTCCATACTGGTTATATGTGCCCCTGACATACTCTTCCACCCCAGTCATCCAAGCCAGAACAAGGAGACATGTCGGCTGCTGTGAGGAGGGAATGGTGTGGAGTGAAGGAGAAGACACAGTGTTGGGTGGGTGGTACAACTAAGGGAAGACAGTGAGAGTGCTACAGATGCTGTGGTCCAGGGCTTGAGTTGTGGCTCACTTTCTCTGTGACTTTCATTGGGTTAACTGATTGCTTTGAGTCTCATCTCATCAGCTGGAACTAGATACTCTCTATGGCCCCCTTCATCTCTCAGATGCTAGGTTTCTATTACTCTTAACAGGATCTCCCTTGAAAGGGGAATCTTTGTCCTGATTGAGGACACAAATTTGCAGGATTGATATCTCAATATTTTGGAGGCAGACAACTCTGTTACACGTTGAGCCTGCGTTCTTATCTAGAAGACGCTCGTTATCCCGTCAAGGCCTTTCACCTGATAGTTTTTCCACATGGAATGACACTTTCTATTCCTGATAGTCTCATAGCCTTCTTTTCTCTTACCAAAGGCAACTTTTCCAGTAGCTGTCTTCCTGAAAAGAATGCCTTCAGGTGGTCTTTACTGTATTTGAATGCTTTTAACCTCAAATTAAGCTATTCTCTGCTGCTCCTTGGCTCAAAAACCAGAATCAGAACCAGCAAATCCAAATGTGAATTAGTCAGCAAATTCATACAGCCTTTTCTTTGCACAGTGAAATAAGCAGAGGCAATGTTTTCTTCTGAGTCCATGGATGGCAAACATATCCTTTTAGGAAACGGAATGTTTGATGTGAAGTAAGAAATGTCTGCTGAGCTCAGGCTTTTAGAGGTTCAGTTTGTCAGCAGATTTTTGTGCCATTCAAATTTTTGCTTATTTCTTTTGAAATCTAAAATTCCTCCATGTGAATATTTTAAATGACTGATGGCCATAATTTTATAAACTAAAACAAGTGGGGAAATCAGCTTTGTTTACAAGTGATAGGGAAATGTGGCACTAATTTATAGCAAATAAAAGAATCAAAGCGGAGTTATATAGTTTATGAATCAGGGGTTCAGAAATCGCCCATTTAGAGAAAATGGAACACCTCAAGACAATACCAGCAATTTAGCTCCATGTTAAGTGGGCCTTTGAACCTTCCCTCAAAGTCCTAGAACGTAAAAAAAATAGGTAATTTTTCCAGGCCGTCTAACCAAAGAGAAAAACTTATAATGCCCAGAAGCAGATCAAGAATGATACAGAAAGATCACACTTTTTGATTGTAGCATTATTGAAGTGAACTGTGAAAAGATAATGACCTGGATGCTTATATAATGTATACACACCCTCACACAATTCCAAGCAGCTATTTAGGAAAACAAATCAGTTACTCCCTGCATTAGTTTCCTATTGCTGCTGTTACAAATTTCCACAGACTTGTGCTTCTCCTTGCCTGGAGAGATGGGTTATCTAACTTGCTAGCCTCTCATTTCCTTGACCTCTGTATCACCTTCAACTTTCATTCTAGGTCATTTGACTACTCTTAGGGTTACATCCTGGGTATCTCTTTTGAATTCTTAAAGTCTGACCTCCCTCTCTGACTAAAACCACTCAGTTCACCCAGTTTTCTCACACAGGAGCTCCACTACACATACAGTGAGGAAGTTGAGGTTGTAAGGTGATTTGTTAAACAGTAGAGAAAACAGACAAGTATAGGAAAGCAAACTTCTGGTTAAACGGAGAAGGCTGAACATCGTTATTTCTCTCTGCCCTCTAAGCCCCCAATAAGAGAGAAGGAGAGAGGACGGCATGAATGTTGCTCACAATTTTTGAACAGGGAAAGCCACTGCAAAGGGGAACTGACTTACCAGGTGGTAGGAGCTGCATTTCAGGTCCAAGGAAAGGGTAGATCCATGCTGCTGAA
>NW_006780143.1:388411-418051 GCF_000442215.2 Lipotes vexillifer
TGCTGAACCTTGTAAATCTCAGAACTTGAAAACATCAGGCACCATAAAAGGTGGAAATGATGGAGATGATCTGATAGATTCCCTGATGTGTTTGACCAAATGATAATAGTATTAAGAGGTTGGTGGAACTACTGAAAAGAATTAATCATGAGCCCACAGACTATGAAGCAAATGAAGCATGAGGTCATTATTAACTTCAAGAAAATCTAAAAGATGAACAAGAGACACTACTTCTCTCAACAGTGAAAAATAGTCACAGAGTTATAAAACAGACCATTTGATGGATTGAAACCTTGTGCTCTTTTGCTGTAATTTCATTGAGAGTTTGGAGGGAAAGGAAATTGGGGTAAGGGTATCATTGAGCTCAAACCTCCTCTATTATAAAAGGAAGCCAATAGATAATGTCTAAAACTGACCAATTAGAAATAGCAAGAAAAATATATTACTGAGAAATATAGGCGTCAGAGTGTTGGGGCCTTGGACTGATGTTTTTCATAATATGCTTTATGAACTAGGTGTACATGTAACTATGATTTAAATTAGCATTTATTAAAATTAAAAACAAACAAAGGTTTGAGAGGGTCAGGAGAGAGAAGCACAGAGAAGCACAGAGAAGAGCAGAGGAAGTACAGATATCTAAAGGAGGTTACATTTTATTTGCTGATGATGTATATGAAAGCGTAGACTCACCATTAAGATCTCTTGAAGCAATTATTAACACTACCCATCACAAGGTTCCTTTCAGTAACAGCAAGTTGAAGAAATTTGTTTTGGTTATTTACTGTCTTATCCATTAGGCTAACTATGTAGCTGAGCAGTTACATAATGAGTCAACCTAATACTGGGGAGGAATTGAGTCCACAACTTTGGGAGCAGAACACTCTTTAGGACCCCCCCCCCCCCCCCACCAAGGCCATCCCAGGGAGAGACCAGAGAGTGCAGGCGAAGGGGGAGCTGGAGGCTGGCCTGGGATCTTACAAAACTTCCTGGTAGTGCTGAGACTACAAATCAGATTTTCCAATTTTCAGTTTTCACTCTGATGCATTACAGTGGCTCTCTAGGCTTTGAGAATCATCACTACCATAGGGGAAGGAGGGAGAGTTGAGTTGGTGGGAAGTGGCAAGTTGTGGAAAGAAATGTCAGAAAAGAAGAAAAGAGCCCTAAGGAGTTATATAAACAATGGAGCAAGAAGGGGAGTGAGTGAAAAGAGAGGGTGGCAGGAAATGGCTTGATCAGCATCTTTGTTCATTTTTATTGATATAATCAATAAAATAAAAATTTGCTCATAAAACCATGCACAGGATCCTAATAGGACTTGATCATATCCAATGGATGTGCTCATTTCTTTTGACACTAAAGTTAAATATGCTTCAGGCAGGTGGGGAAGAGGGGGCTGGAAAACTTGTTAATGAGATGAAAGACTGAGCAAAGTGAAATTTTGTTTTTTTTAGAAAAAGGTTTAAAAAATTCTTAAGAGGACGAGGAAAGAGAAAAAGAAGTAATCAGCATCTACCAGCTTACAATCAGATAATTTTATTTCCCATCTCATTCAGGTTATTGGTTCACCTCTCCCTGTGGCCCCTCATCTATGCATTCCACAAAGGCAGGGAATATATTTTATGTGTCTCTCTATCCTCTGGGCATTATGAAGTGCTTGGCAAGTTGTAGGTTATCAATGAATGTTGCTTGAACTGAACAGAATTAAATGTCCTTTCTTCTTTCAAATTTTCTTTTCCCACTCTAAAGTTGGGTATTACACTAGGTTATTTCTGCTTAAGGAATTATTCCTAACCACTTATTCACTACGATTTTTATCTGGACATGATAAGTATAGGGGAAACTGAGCCAATTATTTGTATAATTGAACTGAAAAAAATTGTGCCCAAATCCTCTAAGTTATTTATCTAGTCTATGTAAATTATGTATATAATTTTGTACACAATGTCAAAGACAAACAAACAACAATATAGTAATCACCTACAGTTGCCCCTAAATGTCTTCCTTTTTAGGTCCAATTAACAAAAATATCAACAATTACTCCTATTATGACCTAGGAGTTCTATCATCATCTGTGTCCATCTTAAATATGTGTCCATCTTTTCTTTGTTCTGCATCTCTCTGATTCTTATTCTTTCTCTCTCTCTCTCTCTCTCTCTCTCTCACACACACACACACACACACACACACACACACACACACACACACGCATGCACACAAATACACACACACACCACACACACACACACACACACGCATGCACACAAATACAGATTTAATTCTTAGGACCAGTTCTCCTATTTAAATAGGGAGGAGAGGAAAACCTCTTATCAATGGTTTTAATTTTGAAATAAATTTATACATAACAGGGTCAACTCTTGACCCATCCAGTTATCCAGTCCAGTGACTCCTAAAACAGTCACCTGGAGAAGAGTAGAAGCTTTAACCTATTTAACAAGATCTCCCCAACAACACTACCAGTTTTAACTTAAGCCCAATAACTCTAAAAATAGAGTTGAAAATAAACCCCTTTAGTTTTAAATCTCCAGGTGATTTCAACCAGTGACCTAGAGCTCCACAACCTTTTTCCTTTGCTAACAACCCCAGTCACCCAGCTCCCTTGTGAATTATAATAACAATACAGTCATCTTTGTTTTCTTTCATGGTTTATTGGGAACAGGATCATTCTGTCAGCCTTCATGAGTCGAAGCCCCTCTAGAAATGATTGCAGTTCATTTTGTCCACCCACTAGATACCAAAATAACCTACTCTCTTGGCAAAATGTGCAGCCACTCCCCAAATCATATTTTATGCCAAGCTTTAGAAGAGAGGGAACCATGCCAAAATTCATTTTAAAATCAAGTTCTCTTTTCTATTTCTAGTGCTGGCGCATGGTAGACAGCTGGAGGGTAGTTTCATTTAAGTTGATTTCTTCCTTGAAACTCTTTCTTTTCCGTTATGAATTAGATAGAATTGTGTTAAAATGAACTTAATTCTGTACTAAAACAACAACAATAGTAATTGCAAGTAAATAAACCTCAGTAAACATTTCAGTAATAATATGCTTGGTGCAGCAGTTAACCTTTTTTCCTGCATTTAGGAAATATTATATGAATGTTAGGAAGCTCTACCTAATAAATCCTTGTCTATATAAATGTGCCATAAATTGAGATATAGGGCAAAAAATAAGGAGATCCAATCTACCTAGAGACAATAGGGCACATATTACATTCAGTATAATGAGCCTAATCCAAGTATTAGTACAGCTGATCCTACATATAAGATATATTCAAAATATACTTAAGAAAAGAACATTGGCTGGGCATTTAGATGTACTGGTATCTTTTCTAGTCACTGTTGTATTGTTTTGCATTCTTCAGTTTAACATTTCTGATCTAATGATCTAAAACATTTCTGATCTAAGTTCCTGAACAGAATTGCTAAGGTTTTATTTGGCTGATAATGTCTATTTATTTAACCTTCCCCACCTATTAACCATCTTTGACACTTTGATTGAATATGCTATTCCCAACATATCAGCTGTTTTAATTAATTCTCGCAAATGTTTTGCAAAGGCCAGAATGTTTGTTTCTATAGAGATCCCTCAAATCCTTTTTTCTTGGTGCCAAGAGCTATGGATTTTTTAATAACCTGTTTGCTATCTGGTAGAAACTGGTATTTTCTAACTGTGACTCTGGAGCCAAGCATTCTCCTGGTTTCTGCAGGGTTCCCACAAGGAAGGAATCCCATTAAAAGTGTTATCAATTTTGTTGACTTTTCCTTGTTTACTTTTTCCTCTTTTAAACATAAGATGCCCCTCACAGCTCTGAGCCTGGCTGGCTGAAGGTTTTTTACCCAACAGCATATTCTTTATGGCAGCTGTGTGTTCCATGGAACAACCCTACCTCTTCTGCCTTTCTCTTTAAGGTAAATAGAAGGATTTCCGAAACCAAGAATAAGTCAAGGACAACTCTAAATTGCAGGCTTTAGTATTTGGCAATGTGTTTACCTCTCTCAGGTCTATAGGAATGGTCTTATTCGATTGTATTCAAATGTAGTCTGTTCCGTTTTGAAAGTCAGCCTTTTTATGCCGCTAAATTACAAAATCCTTAACTAATGTACTGCTCTATACAAAAGGTTTAGCTCTTCAGCTATCATAAGAACATGTCAGTGCTACTGTCTTCTCAGGCCAAAGATTCAATAGAGAAATCAGGGCACCTTTAGGTTCTTTATGATTTTGCAATCCATTTTAATTTCTTTGGATGTTTTATTGGTATTTCTTTGACCTTTAATTCTGTGAACAGGAATTGATTATAAATTAGGCTCTCTAAATGTAATGTGCATCTTTGGTTATTAATGATGATAACAATACTATTCAGAAAATCCGTGGAAATGGTCTCCTGATGGATTCATTAATGATTTCAGTGAAGTCAAACATGTATTTGATTTGGTTTTACCTCCTTTGTAATTTTTACGTTAATAATTTGTTAGTATTCCTGTTGAGTTGGGTATATATCCTCTAGAGTAGGGAATAGAGACAGCTGACACTTATTGACCTTTTTCTGTGTGCCAGGCATTATGCTAAGTATTCTATGTAGTTTATTCTCATTTAATCCCCACAGAAGCTCTATGACATTGATGTTACTTTTATTCTCATTTTTACAAGTGAGAAAACTGAAGCCCAGGAAAATTAAAGTAATGTTTCCAAGGTAATGTGACTACTATGAGGTTACAACAGAATTCAAGTTAGAAGGTCTGACTCCAGAGGCTGAATTCCCAACCATTATAATATACTACCTCTCACGGTAACCAATGTAACCGACTACTGCAGTTCCTAGTTTATAAAACAGTAATGGGATGAATAAGATTTGTAATAACTAATAAACCCAGTTAACACATTTAAGAATTGTTGCAATTGATCATGAGATAAGAGGCTATTATTAATGGTAATTTGCAGAGATAAGAGGCTATTATTAATGGTAATTTCCATGTTAAACAAGTTGCTCTTAAGCCATTTTTGTATCTAGCTTATTAATAATAGCTTATATTTAATTCATAAAGAATTCACAAATTATGATGTTCATAACATTTCCAGTAAAAAAAAGTAACCTGAAAACCTTTCAAAAGCTGCCTGGATGTTCTTTTGGAAGTTCTATAAGCTGGTTAGGGAGGAAATAAAGAGAGAAAATGCTCCATGCTGTGGTATGCTTAACTTGTAAGTTTTGTTGAATGTCATGTTGTGTGGTATTTTAAGACCAGAGCCTCTGATTATAAGGCATGGTAACTCTATATCTTGTAAGATTAAGGTAAAGACTGGCAATCACTCTGATAGGCAATAAAGTTTATTATAAGTATTATTATTTTAAAGAATATTAGAGAAAAGGGGGAAGTCACAGTGCATGGAGTAGTTATGAAACTAATGAAAAACTTTTCATGGCACCATGGAAGTATGAGCTTGGAAAAATCCAATGTATGGTCCAGATTGAGATAGAACGAAACCAGAGGAATCATTGAAGAGAAAGTGTTTTTATGTGCACTTCCCGCTTTTGAAAATTAGTTGTCTGGCTGTAGCATAATTTACTTCATAAAAGAAGCCACAATTCTTCGACATCTGTAGATGTCGACATCTGTAGATGTCTTATTTTGCTATTTCTAGGGACACTTTGGAAGAAATATTGCGAGTCTACTCAGTGAGTGATGATAAACCTACACAGCTCACTTTGTTGATATGATGAACAAATTGCTGTGGAAACATAGAAAGATAAAAAAGCAAAGTGGTGAATTCCCCACTGCTGGGACCGTAAGGGTGGACAGTGTCAGAGACTTACCAAGAAGCAAGCATTTGTACTCAGCTTTGAAGCTCAGTAAGGTAAAATTCTAGAGGGATGCTGTTATTGATTCCAAACTCACATCCAGGATGTCTCAACCTACTAGACTATTTTATTCTTCCTCCTCCATATTCCAAAAAGAACCTACCTATTTTCAGGATTAGGAAGAACTTGCAAAGGATAAGGTCTCAGGCATCTGCATTTCCCTCCTTTACTACCTTGATCACCATCAGTGAAGTTAGTATAAGGGGGTCATGATGGAAGGCCAGCATGGTGTGACTGATCTAGCACTCAGAAAATCAGTTGTGTCCCAGGCAGGAAAATACCTTAGATATCTAAAGCATATCTGAGATGCTTGCCCATTCTGTTCTGAAGAGATTATCAAGTTTTAAGATTTTCTAAGTTCTCTTGAGATACAGATCTAGTAACTCTTGATCTTTTACCATCAATTAGTTTCTTCCATACAAATGACATGTATGTTGAGAATCTGTTATATACTAAACACTGGATTTTTAGATTTGAAAGACCCAGTCCTTGCTCTGAGCAACTCATGGTGGTGTTTAAAGTAAGCATGAGACTAAATGAAGTCTTTTCATAAATGGCATGTATATGCCTGCTACATAAGCCAAATTATAGTCAATTTTTCTATTTTCTATAGTAGATTTATTATATTTTTGATTCATAAATCTTTCAATAGATGGCTATGTTTTATTATCATATATATATATATATTTTTTTTTTTTACAATACAATTTAAAAATTATGAAAATGGCACGAGAGCTGGAGGAGTAAAGATGAGTTGAATTTATATTTTCTTTTCTAATATTATTTTTATATTCGTTTTGATTCTTTTCCTGAACTCTCTTTATACTAGAATTATAGGTCATCAGACTTGCATTGATCCCTTCTATAGTGGCAGTGGAAAGAAATAAAGTGGACAACACTTGGATTTTATGGCCTGAATGGACAGAGAAGCAGAAATACATGCAATGAATCTGGCAATAAGACACCTCTTGTGGTTGCTAGACTGACCCATCTATGCAATGAAGTAGCTCCTCTATAGAATATTCATATCTTCTTCATTTTGTTCACTCCTTCTTGTGAAGGATTCTGGTCAACGTGGCAGGAATGAAGGAGAGATGGGAAGGAGAGAAGTTGGAAGGGGGAGCTAAGAAACAGATTACATAGATTCTTACTGATCATATAAAGAGTTTGGATTGTATTTCAAGTTCAGTGGGAAAGCACTGGAGGACTTTACATTTTAGAAGATTGTCTGCTGTGGGTGAACGTGTAGTGGGATAAGTTCTACATGTTTTCATAAATGGACTAAGGTTTCTTCCTCCAAACAGAGAAGAGCTTTAAATAGCCAGAGTATTAGGGACATAGAGATGGGGCATCTACTTGGTGAGTATTGATAAAGTCTGGAGGAAATGGAAAGCCAAGGGGAGAAACAAAGAAGAGAAGAAGAGATATTTGTCTGTGTTTGTCACCAGAAGCTCCACATTGACGTAGATGTCAGAGGGAAACTAGCCAAAACACTTTCATAGTCTTTAAATGCACTGGTCTAGCTGGAAGGGGAAAATATGGATGATTACCAGACATAAAGAACTGTGTGAGAGACTTAGGCATTCAGGAGGAGCTGACTTGGTACAAAATGTCTTTCCAGGGAACAGAAAGCTTCTGATACGTGGGGATCATGACTTGGGCTTCCTTCATTGCACATTGCACCTAGAACACAGATGCTCAGTGAACACTAAGTGGGTGTTTGATCCTTAAAAAAAAATATATATATATATATATATATATATATATATATATATATATATATTTTGCATTATATAGTTTTGGACAAGATTTTACCTGTTTTCTGTTCACCTAATGTCACTGAAGAAAGTACAGCAGATAAATCCCATTTATACCATGATTTAATTAGTGTGTGGAACTGGTCTTCTTGTTCTTTAATCATAAATGAATCATTCTACTCTTCTTTTCACAAAATGTGATTGTGTTCTGAAGATTGATGGATCCAGGCACATTTTGGACTGGAAGCATCACAGTCTAGACTTCAGCTAAAGCAATAAAGTGATGCTTTTTCTTCAAGGTCAGAACACTCAAAGATGAGTAGGCCTGCTGCACAATTACAATTTATTTAGACTCATGTATTACATCTGGCATGAAAATAGTTCCAAATGGTTGTGTACTTAGAAACTCAAAGTATGTGTAATATAGAAATGAGAGAATAAGATTGTATGTATATGTAATTTAAATACATCCCAAAATATAGACACTTGCCTTTTTTTTTTTCCATGGCTCACGGGCCCAGCCGCTCCGCGGCATGTGGGATCTTCCCGGACCGGGGCACGAACCCGCATCCCCCACATCGGCAGGCGGGCTCTCAACCACTGCACCACCAGGGAAGCCCGACACTTGCCTTTTTATTGCAGTATTTTATAAACTCAAAGTTTAGCTAGTAGAATCATCAATGTGTGTTTAAATGTTTTAGATAATGCATTTGTCAAAAAAAACAAAAAAGAATTGATGTACCGTTTACCAGAAATACAAATATATATTTGCTCATAAGAAAATAATATGCAGGGATAAAGACTAGGCTGACCTCATATTGGTAAATGAATAGTAACGCACACATACCACCTCCTCTCCTCTTCCTCCTCTTTCTTCTTCTTCTGTCTTCGTTCTTCCTTCCCTCCTTCCTCCTTTTCTTCTTTCTTTTTTTCTTTTAAAGGCAAGAATATAAAAACATAATAGGCTTTGTAGAAAAAAATTTAAATACAGAAGAATAAACAGAAAATAGGTAACTGCTAATATTTATATATTTCCAATTAATCTTTTTTGATATCTAGATCGATATACTTTATTAAACAAAACTAGGATTCTACTATAGAATTTTTGTAACCTGCTAAGAATAGACTTGGCTTTGACCTGGATAGTAAGTGTGGCTAGAACCTGAACTTTTTGACAGAAAAATCTAGGGCAACCTATATGTTGGGTTAGCTAATACTCAGGGTATGTGGTAATTAAAGGTGACTTCCATGAGGAGGAGAAATGTAAAGAACTTTTAATAAAAGAAGAAAGGGGTGATTCAGAAATTGCATGTGGCAGCCAAATCCGAACTCTCCTTATGAATAACATCAAATTTATTCTTTTATAATCCTATTTCTGAGGGCAAAAGAAGGTTTTATTTGGAATGATTGTGTCTTAGTATCCTGTTGAAGCAGTTTTTCCAGGCATTAAGCCAGGATTTGAAGAAATTGCTTTATTTCTTTCAAGCTACTAGTTTAATCTCAAAGTAAGGTCCACAGAGCACCTCCATCAGCACCTTCATAGTGCAGATTTCCGTGCCCACTCCTGCCCTCCTGAATCAGTCTTTAATGACGGGGCCCAGGAATTTACAATTGACAAATTTGATGTATAATAAAGTTTGAGAATCACTGCACTGAAATTCATAAAACTCTTTAAAATCAATGTACTAAGCAGATTTTTAGGGGCCCTACAGTGTGTGTTAATGTACATTCTCCCAAGAAATAAATTTCTTTAAAAAGACTTAATCTTAGTAGTCTTTAGAATTGAAAGAGACCTTAAAAATTATGTAATTCAATCACATCCCTATACAAATAAGGAAACTCAAAAGATGAAGTGACCTTTCCGAAGTCTCAGAGCCAGTTTGTGAAAGAACTGAGCCTGTTACCCAAAAAGAACCTCTGACTTCAAGTCCAAAGCCCTTTCCTTCTGCAGACTGGAGTGTGCTTTACTGTAGCTGCTGGGTGACTTGTGTCGAGCCTCTGTTTCCTCACAGTAAATGCCATTTTAATCCTTGCTTATTTACTTTCTAATGACAAATCCTAACACCAATTTCTTTATAAAAACACATTTTGGTGTTTAAAGAGAAACACGCCTGGCTTTAATGTAATTATGAAAACTGCAGAGCCATGAAGTCTCCTTTGTTAACTGCATACAGCATATAATCTATGGTCCATAATTCTTAAGTTTGCCTGCTGGTGTACTCAGATAAGAGGAAGCAGTGAGAGCTCTAAATTAAAGGATTCTGATAGAATAAACTGCATAGATATCTCTATTTCCAGAGCAGGAAAAAATTCTCCTTGTTTAGTGAGGTGAAAAGTAATCTAAATAGTGGAAAATAATCTCGAACACAATTCTTGAAAGCACTGAGAATCTTATAAGAACAATGCTGTATAGGTACTGTATATATCACTTATATGTGGAATCTAAAAAAGCTGAATTCATAAAAACAGGGAATAAAATGGTAGTTAACAGGGACTGGTGGGTGGGGGAATAGGAGAGATGTTGTTTAAGGATGTAAACTTGCAACTAGTGGATAAATAAGTCCAGGAGATCTAATGTACAGTATAGTGATTATAGACAACAGTGTTTGTTATAAACATTAAACTTGCTAAGAGACTAGATAAAAAACAAAAACAAAACAATACAAAAATGCTGTACAAATGACCTGTGCAGAATGTTTCTGGTGCTGAAATTCTATCCATTCCAGAACTGCAGTCAAAAAAAAAAGAGATACGTGATGGACAGTTAAAATGACTTTTATTTTGCCTGAATTATTTTGGTTGCCATATTTTCAGAAGTCTAAAGGGGAGCTAGCTCTTCCTCTTTTTTTTTTTTATTGCTGTAACCTTCAGTCACTCTCTAGCTGGACATTTAGCTCCAGTTTGAATTAGGAGCTGTGGCCCCTTGCTCAATACTGGAAAGACTGATTTGTTGGACAGTGCTGTGCTCACCATTAATTAACACCATGAGAAACATGTGTTACCAAATCAGAGAGAATTTCAAGCTCGTAGCTAACTGTATGCATTTCTTTTTGCTTTGTTTCATGGATGGTAGGTTCAAAGCGAGTGACAGTGCAGTGTTATATTCAGAACCAATTTCATTGAAGCAAAGGAGAATATAATTTATTATTTCTGACCATCACTATGATCTTTTGACTTTTTCCTCAATCTTCAGTAATGATTTTTTAACCATCTGGTTATTTATGGCATCATGTTATATGTTAGAAAGATATTTCTTCAGGAAATCTCTGCTCTCAAAATACTTTTAGATAAACAACTGACTAATGAAATAACTGTATATCACATAGAGTATTTTTTGAGTTCTTATTTTTTAAGTAGGCAAAGCAACCTTGACCTTCAGGAAGAAAATAGCTTCTCACAAGTGAATTTTATTTCAGCAGTTAGAGATAAGTGACTAGTTCAAATGTGAACTATATTCTTCTCTCTCATGGCCAGCAGTTTTGCAGTATCACTGTTAAATGTAATTACTGGTAATCTACAAACAATTGGCTTTCTTTTATAAACTCTTAAAACATTTTGATGATGAACTTGACATTGTGGCATTTGGATTTCTTATTTATTAGGAAAGCAGGTAAGAGGGACTTGAATTCAGAATCCAAGATAAAACAAATGTGTGTTTCAGTGAATATTATAAGGATAAAGAGAATTCTTTTGGAAGGAGTGTAAGCCTCTTGGAACTGGGTTTATGGAGTAGAACTAGATGACACACAAACTTACTGTTGAAAGGACTCCTTGAATAAAATGACTTGTTCCCAAGCACTTCTGTCCACCTCTCTCCACTTGCTCTGATTCCCTCTCTCCATCCTCCCTCTCTTCCTGTCTCTTTGGAAAGAGGCCCTCTGGTCTCTAACCTAATTTAACTTGTTTCTGGAAATGGAGCAAATTAAATTTTATATATTAATGTGCTTATGCCTGAAGTATCCATCTTCCTATGATCAAGAGATTAGGCTGCATTTGATTTTATGTTGACCAATCCATCTCTTATTTTTAGATTGCTCATAGTAGCCTTGTAGTTCATTTGATCATAGGAGATACTGGATATTACATTGTTGGTGCCTCCAATATAAAATTATGGTTTTATGACTTGTAATGTTTCTCTGATGGTTTTGGGGATAGTTGGGACAATTTTTTTAAATGCACATTAATCTAGTGTCAATAACCATTGAGTGATCTAGTAATAAGTGTAAAGGAAATACCAAGAATAGAAACTTTTTCTTTTTTTTTTTTTTTTGCTTAAGGAGTAGCTTATTGTGGCCACGTTGAATAGTAAGCTTTACTATCTCACTAATTAAGAGGAGAGGTCAGTCAGTTTCAGCTACAAGTTGTGGGACAATGGTCTTGGAAGGAGAGAGTTTGAGCACCTTCTGGATAAACATATTTTTCACCTTTTGCTTTGGGCACCCATCCCAGGTTTATATCTTTATTTACAGGTAAATGGCTACTTCCCTTATTGAACCACTGAAACTTGTATGATAGGAAAAGCAGAAAAACCAGTAATCAAAAAGAGTTATTAAGAAAAAAAAGTAGGTTTGTAATATAATGAGGACATACCTATTTATAGATTGTTTGGTTTTAGAACATCTCTGCTTTGGAGTTTCCACCTAGGGCTAAAATAAAATATGTCCAAAATCTGAGCTCCTTGTCTTTTCACAGATGTTTAGTAACTTCTTTACTTTTTTGTAGTTACCAAAAACATGACAAACCTTCCAATACCCAGCTTCACAACTTTAATACCATCTATCATTTTCCTTTTGTAATCTTGTGGTTGTGTAGTCTAACACTTTACAGAATGCATAACTCTCTTCTACGACATCCTTAACATTGCTCACCCAGCCTGTGTTCAAACATGTCCAGTGACGAAGTACTCGCCAGTTCATGAGGCAACCCCTTTTATTCTTAGTAAGTTTCTCTATTTTGATCAAAATCTATATATCTCCAATCATTTTTACCATTGAGGCAAAGAGTCTTCATACTTTTTCTAAAACCAGCTTGGATAAAGGCCCAATCAAACTTTTAGTCATTATTTGTTTGCTTTTCTTTCTGTGGCAATTTCAAATTTTTATTTGCTTGTCTCTATTTGTTTTTTAAATTGCCTTGGGCACATTGAAGTAGGTCTTCTGTCAGAAAGAAGTTTTAAAGCTTGGAGATGTTTGCCTGTCCATTTGAAACAAATTGGAAGACCACAGCAGAAATCTCATTTCCATTTGAGAAAAAAAAATCACATTTTAGCAAAGAATGACAAAGTATAAGATATCTTTACTCCTTGGTCACTCACATTTTATTTAAATAAGAATGGTTAACATGGTTTGTAGTCACATCTTTGAAAAAAATCACATCCAAAATTAGATCTATCACACCAATAATATATATATATATATGTATATAATATTATACACACACAATATATGGCATATGCATTATTTGTATATTCTGTAGTGACTACTTTAAAAACCCAAAATATAAGCATGAAACATATCAATAGGTAAAACATTGCATATAAGAAAGAAAATTTGAAAAATGAAAGAGCATTTGGGAGTTACAGTAACTACCATGTATTGCTCACTTGCTAGTCTGAGCTCTTATAGTAAACAAATTGCCTGTGTTAGCTCATTTAATCTTCATAACAGCCTTGAGAGGTAATCTATCATGATCCCATTTTACAGTTGAGGAAACTGAGGTGTAGAGAGATGAGTTGATTTTTCTAAGGTCACAAAACTAGTAAGTGATGGAGCCACAGTAGGAGCACAAATCACCTAACCCCAGAGTCCCTGCACCTCAAAGGTATTCAGCATTAGTCAAACCACCAGCATCAGAATGACCAAAGGTACCTGGAGAGAGTGCACATCCCCAGACTCCACCACCAAATCGACCAAAGGAGAACTTCTGAGAGTGTGGCACTATTTTAAATGACCAAATGTAATTTTTATATAAGCCAGTGAGAAGGAATAGGTCTCCTAAAACTTCCATGAAGATAAGAGGTAACTCTCCGTCTTATCTGTCCCTCCAAGCCAACTCTGAGCAACAGAATTTATTGCTCTTGATTGCAAAAGGGGAGAAACTCTGACCCATTTGGTCAAGTTCTTCAGAAGTAGCTTAGAATTTTCTTTGGATATAATGAATCATTCATGTGTCCTTTTATGAAGGATGATGGATCTGTGCAAATCCAGCCTTACACCCTTGCCCATCTGCGTGCCTCTCACATTTGTGAAATAACTCACCAGGTTGAGCGTGTAATCGGGCAGAATGAAGAACACACAGGGATCAGACCCTGACCTTATTAGCACAGCATGATCCTCAGGCCTGGCATCCTCCAGCTGAGTGCTACCCAGCTGGAGAAGTTTCTGTCTTTCCTGTAGAAGGATCTGCTCTCTGCCTCTGCTTATCAAGCTATTCAAGCAGTAGAGTTCTGTTGACATGGTAAGAAAAATATGTTTGTCAGACACACAAGCCATAAAAGAACTTTTTGCATTGAAAGTAGAAATTTGAATTATAGTTGGAATATGAATGCCCTTTCAGGCTTCTCATGCCAGCAGCCATGTTGTTAGTGAAATTTAAATGTGGGAAGAATGATTTTATAGGCTGTCAGATTGTTTGGCAAATGATTTAGGTCTATTTGGTCTATTTGTAATACAGTGATTTGGGTAACATTTTACTATGAAAAATAAAAGCTAAATGCTGCTTTATGCATGGGTTTTATTTCACATCAATAATGATTTTCTTCATCCTAGTTAATTTTGCTTCTTAAATGTAAAATGCTAATGTGTGAGTGTTGTAGATACTATACAGCATAAATCTGCCTATCTGCATCCTCTTTCATACAATTCAATACAGGCTCTTTTTTATTTGATCTGGAGATAATGTGGTTGATTTATTTGTAATGACTCCTGGAAATTTACTTTTTCTGACTTAATAGAAGATTTAACCCCTAAATGGAATTCAGGTTGAATAAATTCTATAGATGTTATTCTAGATTTAGATTGTATCACGTTTTAATACAAATTTGGCTTCTCCTTTAGATTTTGTTTTCTTTTGGTTCTGTGGTCAGGTTTCAGCCCTTTCAAAAGCAGCATCCATAGTAACAATGTTAAAGGGGCCCTGAGTGCCCACGGGGCTCTCCTATCCAGGCTCTGGCCCCTCTGCCTCCCCAGAGGGGCCTCCATAACTCACAGCCCAGCCCTTAGATATCCTGTCTGCCTTTCCAGCTTCCACAAACCTTGCAGCCAATGTCCAGGCCCCATTTCCCCCAATAAGTCTAGTCCTGTCCTTAATGAAGATTTATAAAAAGAAAAGAGCCACTTCCCATGCTCTATCAGAAAGACTTCAAAATATTGAAGTTCTAAGGAAGTCACTTTCAGACTTCTGAGACTTAATAAAGCTCCTTGAGTTGTTCCCCTTGGGGCACATCTCTCTTTAACCCTATAATCGTCTTTGTAGCCCACCTCTGACCTCTGCCTTCGATTTCAGTCCCTCTAATTATGAAGCTGAGCCCCAGCCTCAACTCTGCATGGGTGTCTGTTCAGAACTGAACAGAAAGGAAAGAGAGAACTGCTTAAATAGCCATTGAAACTATCTTTCAATTTCTTCAACATAACCAAAAAAGTAGGCAGAAGCCAGCGTTTGTCTTCTACTTAGCTGTGTGATCTCCAAAGCTTATTTGCGATTACCATTGATCTTAGGAGACCCTGTATGGCTTTGTGACTTATAAAATTTGATCCTATATAATCTCATACAGAAATGTGAGGTCACAAAGGCCACACATGAAAGTGCCCTATGCTGGGTGAGGCCTGAGTCCGAGTGTCCGTGTTTCCTGAATGCCAGGCACTGGGCTTAATATTTTCTACCAACTTAATAACTTGTAAAATAGTGCTCAACAACTCAAAATTGCCTTTGATGTTTAGATATTTCATATGGATGTAATGTCATCTCATATTTTTTGAATTATTTATGATGAAGGTTATATATAAAGAAACAAATAAATATATTAGACCCACTTCAAAGAGAGAAATATATGCCATTATTGATAGTAGTACTATTTCTGGTCAAGTCAGGAAGTCTTTCCAAGGTAAACTTCTCCCTGGCCTTCCCGTGCTCCTTCCAGAGCCAGACGGTTACTTTCTCCTCTTGCTGCCCAGGCCTACTGCACAGCCAGCTGCCTGCTCCGAGCTTTCTCTCTCTGGATTCGGAGCACATAATGAGATGCTACAGCGACTTCTGTTTCTTTAGCATCTGGTTTCTACGTTTTCATTTCCCTTTGTCTATGTATTTTTGAGACTTCATTCATTGGACATAGTACTTGTCGTTCAATGATACTTATCAACTACAATGAGCAGTAGTCCGAGATGTGGAAATCATTCCTCTAACCTTGAAACACCGTTGTTATTCATTAGGCCTTTTGTTTCAATGCAGGTCAAAACAATCATAAAAATAAGACTGTGCAGAGGATCTTAAAGAAATTAGTAAGCGTAATCAAGTAATTGTCATGATAAGGATTTAATTGTGTATTTCATCTTTGAATTCTGTTCCCTTTTTATGTAAGGGGGCGTGGAGAGAGAAAATGAGGGTGTGTAGATCCTGGGTGATTCTGAAGGACAACTACCTTTATTTTCTCTCCTTTCTGGGAGATGGGAGATATAAGGAACAATGTTCTACTGAGGAATCCAGTTGCATTTAACAAACACTTTCTGTTGGGATTTGACATGTTTCTATTCTGTACTATCTTTAACACATTCACTAGTAATGATATTACCTATAGCTTACAGAGAACTTATAGCTTACAGAGAACTTTTGTCATTTGCAACTTGCAATTCAACTCCATATCAGTTACTAATTTCATTTTGGAAATCAGGATACTGATTCTCAGAGAGGTTAGGTGATATTTCTAAAATCACTCAGCATGTGAGTCTCAGAGCCAGAGTAGGAACCCAGGTGTTCTAACACCAAATCCTTGTTCTTTCCTCCACACATTGCTGCTTCTAGAAAAAAAAAAAAAAAAACAAACATTTATTGAGCACCTAGTGTGTGCTAGAAGCCTTTCAATATGTTCATTTATTTAATCCTTAACAACCTTGAGAAGGTAGGTAGGTAGATAATATTATCCCTATTTTAGCTAGAAAGTGAAAATTCAGAGGGGTTTAATTACTTTATTCACCTGGTACTGGGTCATAGATTACATTTTCTTTCTTCCATTTCGGATTATGGATCCTGCTCTAGAAGAAACAGAATCTGTTCTCAGTTTCCCCGACAAGATACTACAGTTTAAAAGGGAGTAGGGAATCATACTGTCCATTTGCAGTGCCTGGTGAATTATCAGGTACCAAACAAAAGCCTTCTGCAATACTTCACAATAAACATTGTTTTAATCCCTGCGGAGGGATTGAGGTAAATAAATATGAAGGATAAACATCAATGCCAGTCTCTCTACTCCCTGTCACTTCCATGGTCTTTCCATGATCCCAGTTGTGGTTGTGTCTGCTATCTCACCTCTGCCCTTCAAAACCTACTCATCCCTGAGGACTGGCCTTATGTTTTCCCGGAGCCTTTTCCAGCTCATTTCAGTCAACCCCTCTAGCACAGACTGTGCACATCATACAATAAACACTGAAAATACAGCCAGGGTCTCAGATCACTTTACCTGCTTTATTTTGGCAGTTTGTGGAAAATACAAACTCTTTGTTTTAGAGATTGTATCATATGGATGCTTATTTTGTATTTTTCTCAGTACCCAGTATAATGTTAGGAATATAGATTTCCAGTTTTTGATTAGTTTTTAACAAGAAGTCAACCCAGACAGAATATTGATTTGTTAAGACAACCTGACTTTTTCCTGGTATAAATTTTTATCCCAAATGCAACTTTCACCTAGGCATTAAATTGCCTAGGCTAGGTTAAGAGCTAGTTTTATTCTTTGGTTAAGACAATCCAGAAGAATAAGAAGAATAGCTATTTGATAAGACTTTTTTTAAAGATATACTTGGATTCTACTGAGGATGAAAACACAAGATCAAGAGGACAAGCATGTGGAGGCATATACACACATGAAGAAGACACGGAAGTCAGAAAACACAGGGGGCGTGGTTTGAGAAACATGGTCAAATTCTGACACAATGGGATCAAAAAGAAGAATAAACACATATAATAAATATAAATGTAAAGATAAAATTGGAAAGGGATGATGGGGCCAAATGGAAAAAAGCCTAAGGAATTTGGCCTTTATCCTCAGGCTGAAAGGAAGACATAGGTTGGTTTTGAACAGAGGAAAAACAGAAATACTTATGGTGGTAGGTGCTGGGTGATCTCAAATAGCAGTGCCTTAGGGAACAGGCAACAGCAGAAAGGAGAGAAAGGCAGATGACCGTATGAAAGAGGCAGCTGCTACCCAGCCTCAACCCTCAATGGCCATACAGCAGTTTGTTACCATCGTTTAAAATTTTTCAAAAGAAATTGGAAATCTGGGCTTTTGTGTAAAAACGTCCACATTCTTCAATGTTGGCTTACAATTTTTTGACGACTGTGTTAATCACATGAAACACCAGTGAATCAGATACCAGCCTGTGATCTTGACCTGCAATGAGTGACACAACCACTTTTAAACATGGGTAACGAAAGAAAGCTGATCAGAGAAAAAAATAAGCTGAACAGCCAATGTGATGATTTAACAGGGCAGAGACCTCACGAGAAACAGAAACACTCCTTTTCTAGAGGCAGACTCATGCCACAGCGTATATTTTATACCCAGTTCTACTTTCATTTTAAAGCTAACAAGTTTTACAATGTGTGACTCAGCTGACCTTTAAAACTTTTTCAAACCTGTTTTTCCAAACTCTTCAGAACTGACAGAAACCGTGTCAGAAACTATGAACTTATTATATAGATCCAGGCCTGTTTTCAGATATGAATTAAATTGAAAAAGTTCCAGAAGACTTTTGAGTCAATAAGTTCATTATTTAAGTGTTCATTGATCTACCACAAGGCATAACCTGGGACTTTCCTGAGCAGCCCAGGCTGTGTGGTCACCTTACTTTCCTGATATCTAATTGTAAGTCCAAAATAAAGGGGGGAAAATAAAGAATGGGAGAAAAGTAGTTTGAAGAGATAGTGACTGGATTTTTTTCTAAAATTTTGAAAGACAAGAATCCTCAAAATAAGGAATCACAGTGAACCCCAAGCAACATAAATAAAAGAATTGTAAGTGTAGCCACATCATTGCAAAACTGAAGACCACCAAAGATGAAGGGAAACTCTTAACAGTAGCTTCAGAGAAAACAGTTTACCTAACATAGAACAATAATTAGAGTGATAGCATATTTTTGAATGTATCAGCTGAAGTCTATAAACAATAGCATAATGCTATAAAGAACAGAGTATAACTAGACTTTACACCCAATGATATATATTTATTGAACATTATTCATGAATAATGGCTAAATAAATATATCTTCAGACATGCAGGAGGAGAATATTTACTATCAAAAGACCTTCACCGGTGAGATTTCTGAAGAACGCACTTCAGAAGTATGGAACAGTGGTTTAATATGTATTGATAAGAAGAAATTGTGAGCAGGGAAACTGGAAAACATAGGGTAAATATAAATGAATAATGTCTGTGTAAAACATAATAATGTCTAATACAGGGGGTAAAAAGTCAAGATATTATTAGACTATGGAACATTGTACAGCATTATTATGTAGAATGGGAAGGGATGACTGACAGATTATTCTAAATATTTGAATTTGGGTAGATAAAGATATAATTAAATTTTTTGAACATAAATTTTGAAATTTTAATAATCACTTTATATATAGTAGGTATAACTTCCAAACTAATAAAAGGAAGAATAAAATTAGAAAAAAGTGAAAAACATTCAGCCAAAGAGGAAGCAGGAAATGAATAGAAAGAATTACAGGAAAATCAAGCCAAATGTAAAATAAGATGGGAAACATCTATGCAAAGATAGTGGTAATTAGGGTAAATATTAATGGACAGATTTCACCAGTAAAAAGATTCTGATGCACTAGCCCAAAAATCCTAGAAGAGGGGAAAATGTATTTAAAGACATTCTATGAATTGAGAGCTGAAACAGACTTAGAAAATTTATTTTCTCATTTACAAATGAAGACATCAAAGCCCAGAGGGGCAAGTGAGATAACCAAGTTCACACAGCTAAAATGTGCCAGATATTCAGCCAGAACCTGTTAACATTCCTTCTGACCCCTCTTGCCCCTGTTAGTATTCCCCATCGCCTCCCCAGCCTCCTCCAGGAGACAGCCTTCTCAGAGGTGGGTTAATGGCAAGATGTCTCATGAGCAGCTGCCTGCTGTGGTGTTTATTGCTAACCTGTGGGAAGTCGGGCTCCTCTACCGCCGCCCCCTCCTCAACCCTGCCATCTCTCTCCAGGTCTCAAATACCCCTACATAAGCACAGATCAGCAATTCCATTGCCTAAGCAGACATCCATCCAACCAACCAACTGGCACATGGCTGTGCAAGTGAAAGCTCCATCCCTTTGTAAGAAGTTTGGTTGGAGTCTTAGTGCCAATTTTAGGGCAACAATAAGAATCCCACTCAAAAGCCTATTATCTTTTTTTTTTTTTTTTTTTTTTTTTTTTTTTTTTTTTTTTCTTAATCTTTTTTTTTTTTTTTTTTTTTTTTTTTTCTTGCGTTAAGCCTATTATCTTTTAAAACACAGAACACTCGATCTGCTGGCAAGCATTTTCAATTGCATTCTGTGAAGAAAAACAATCACCGATTTTGACTAAAAGCTCCAAGCTGCCTGCATTCAAATATTTATGCCCTGGGTTTTGACAAAGTTGAGCATAATCAAAATCCCACTGGGAAGAAGAATGTCGAAAAGATTAATTAGAAAGAAAGCAGGGCTTCCCTGGTGGCGCAGTGGTTAAAAATCCGCCTGCCAATGCAGGGGATACCGGTTCGAGCCCTGGTCCAAGAAGATCCCACATGCCACAGAGCAACAAAGCCTGTGTGCCACAACTACTGAGCCTGCGCTCTAGAGCCTGCGAGCCACAACTACTGAGCCTGTGTGCCACAACTACTGAGCCTGTGTGCCACAACTACTGAAGCCCGTGCACCTAGAGACCTGTTCCGCAACAAGAGAAGCCACCACAATGACAAGCCCTTGCACTGCAACGAAGAGTAGCCCCCTCTCACCACAACTAGGGAAAGCCTGCGCGCAGTGACAAAGACCCAACGCAGCAAAAAATGAATAAATAAAAAAAAGAAAGAAAGAAAAAATGGCACCTTTCTCTGCCTTTGTGTTAATTGTTCTTAGATAACAAATTCTTAAATGAGTGAAGATGGCTTTACATGCTTTTGATTGTAAATTTTATTAAGGTCTTGAAGAGAGTTCATCTGAGCATTGAAATGGCGTTTAAGGAAAAGCGTCTCCAACTTTCATGAGCAGAAACACACAATTGGTAGATGTGTTGGGTTGTCACTGGCAATAGAGTCTAAGGCCCCCTATAAAAGAGCTATATACAACGTTCCTCTCTTCCTGGAAAGATGAATTGCCATGGTAACACTGCCAAGAAATAATAGGTCAAGCTTTATCCTTGTGCCCCAGGGTTATTTTATTAGGGTTTTACTTGGAAGTGGATGCCATTGTAAAATGAAGGTTTGGGTATTTCAAAGCTAAACATCATGCCAAGAAAATCTAATCAATAAAATCGGCTGGTGTGAAGAAGATGGATAAAAGACAATAGGTAAGAAGGACATCTACATTGATCAAAGAACTATTTAGAGGCCAGTTTATTAGAACTCTTTTCTAAAATGTGAGCTTCATTTACAGATGCTTGTATAACTAAGTGTCTGTAAATGAATTCAAACTGACTGTACAAGATCAGTAAGGAAAAGTGGTTTGTAAATTTCATTTTAATGGAAGATTAACTGCTGTAAGGAAAAAAGTTCTTATTCCAAAAATAAGCATGCAACAAGAAAGCATAAAATATTTGAGCTTCCTGTTTGGCTTACTATTTTTATCAGACTATGTTCAATGCTGCTTTATGCCTGCCTATTTATGGAAATTAAAAAATAAATACAACTGGGAGGAAAGTAACATCACCTAAAAGAAGTAATGTGTAATAATCAGCATTTTGTTGTTTCTGTTGCTTTGGAGAGTAGTGTCTCAGTATATGTTATGACTTTAGGTTTTTCTGTAACAGCATTTCAAACATTTGGGGATGAAATTCCAACGTGAAACAGTATATAATGTGGATCGCTTCAAGCAATGGTGCTCTGTCCTTCTAAGAACAATATATGTATGTGTGCGTGTATATTTAAGATCTACTTTTTTAAAGCAATAAGATATATCAACTCACCTTTTTTGAATAGAATTAATTTTTCATAAATGGAATATAGTTATGCATTTTAGCATAACATCTTCACGAGGCTATGTTAGGCTTCTCAATAAGACTACTGTTAATCTTCTATATTTTCTCTCCTGTAAAGTAGTAAAGGGGTATGTGGATAGCTGTGAAATTTATATTGTTTTTGCCCTGATCATGAAGATTGCAAACTGGGGTCGATGACTGCATTAGTTTCCTACGGCTGCTGTAATGAAGTACCACAAACTGGGTGGCTTAAAACAACAGAAATTTATTGTCTCACAGTTCTGGAGGCTAGAAGTCCTAAATTAAGGTATCACAGGGCCATGCTCTCTCTCAGGCTCTAGTGGGAGAATTCATTTCATGCCTCTCTCCTAGCTTCTAGGGGTTGCCAGCAATCCTTGACGTTTCTTTGTTTGTTGATACATCACTCCAATCTCTGCTACTGCCTTCATGTGGCCTTCTCTGTGTCTCTGTTTTCCCTTCTTGAACGGACACTGGTCATAGGATTAGAACCCACCGTAATCCAGTTTGAACTCATCCCAACTTGATTACATCTGCCAAGACCCTATTTCCAAATAAGGTTACATTCACAGGTTCTAGGGTTGGGACTTCACATATTTTGGTGGGGGGGAACACAGTACAACCCATAACTGTGACTATGAATTGGAGAACCTCACCATTGAGCAGATGGTCTCAGTTACAATTTTAAATTGCTATACTGTCTGGCTCTTTAGAAATGATATTTCATGTCTAATATTTTGTAGACATGTGAGGAATATGATATCCTGATTAATGAAATGCTTTTAAAGTACAGAATTTTTACATATACAAAAATATGTCTAGAATACATAAAATAAATTTAATAAATATCTATCACAGTCCGTAACTGGTAATAGGTGTACACTTATTGTTTATTGAATGAATGAATCAATCAACCAGTCAGCATTAATATTAAATTATATTGAGCATAATTTAATCTTCCTTTGATGATTCAAAATAATTCCTACAGGTAGAAGGTAGCAAGGTACAAGTTAAAAGATTGCTACTTGCTTGAATGCTAAATGACCGAGTGTTTATTCCATTTCACATATTTGTGTCTATTTAGAAGTTCACTAGATAAAAGGTGTTTTATGTCTTATGTTGCAGTGTTCTCATCCTACATTGCTGTTGATTTCCCCTTTGGATTATTACATATTATTTCCTTTAGCTTAATTAAATTACCTTTGTTGATCAGTTAACACCAATGTGTTCTAGTTTGGTTTCTCCACCTATAAAATTACCTACTTTTTCATGTATCAGGATTGTCTGTCCTTCAATCTATTTTTCTCTGTCTAGACATTCAATAAATGTATTTTGATGGTAGTGATATTATTTGAGTTATGTTTCTTTACTAATGGTTACTTCCATTTTCCCTTTAATCCAATACAGAGAGAAGTAACCACCAAAACAAAAACAAATTACAATATAACCCAGATTTTACAAATGAAAGCTATTTCCTCAGTCCTAAAACTGCACATTATCTCTGTGTGACCTCAGAAGTGTTTGAGAATGCACTACATGCAGTTAAAAAAATAAAATGTTTCACCAGAGAAAGAAAACATAAGGCAAAAACAGACAAAAATGCCAAAATTCAAACTGAAAATGTTCCTAGCTACTACTTATCAAACTGCTAATGTTTTCCATTTTAGAGCTCTTTTTTTGACAGATATTCAAGTATTTGCTAATCAAACCTATCATTTAAGCCAAAAATTCCTCCTAAAAACATGATTGAGAAGTCAAAATATTTAAGCCAGCTAAGATGATTTTATTTTTTCTTAAAAGAGAGAAAAATGAAAGCTAACTCTCTTGGAAGAAATCATATTTTTATCCCTTTTTTTGTGAAAGATTTCCTGTTGTGTTTTTCAATCACCAGGAGCCTACATTTATAGAAAACCAGCAGGTATCTCCAGTTATTAGAATCAACTGGGCAGAGCAGCAAGGCAAAGCCAGAGTTTAAAGCCATTTTCCTGAGCAGATTGAGAAGTACCATTTTAGTCAGTTACCTTTTGAGATTCTCACATTTAATTACGTTAGTGGCACTTGACATTATAAATGTCCTTTTCTTTCCAATATAACCTTCTATCATTATTAGTAAATGTCAAATGTAATGAGGTATTTTTTTCTGACTCCTTTTTCTTCCTAATATAATGGGAGAGAAAATACTAATGAGTTTGTAATCTTAAAATTGTTTTCAGTACTCAAAACCAATGCAGAGCCAACTAGTGTCTATTAGCTTAGTTTTATTCTTTTTATTTTATTTGCATTTGGAAAGGAAATTTCCTCTCTGTATTTCTTACTACACTTCCCCTACTTGGTGCAATTTCTTATTCTCCCTGAGAGCTCTGAGGTGACAACTACCTCCAATTAGATTGTGTTTCTGAGTTCAAGTCAGAATCCTGTGGAAGGTCCTGCCCCTTGCTCTGACTTAAGTCCTGTCTGAAAGCTTCTTTTTTTTTTTTTTTTTTTCTTAAAAGCTGTTTTTGTCCCCCCTCTCTCTGTTTTAAAATTTTGATACATAATGGCTATCCAACCCCATGGTTTCCTGTAACATCTCAATCATATTGTAATGGGACCTTGATTTCTGCTCCCTTGAAGATTAAATACACTTCCAGTGTGAAATTGATATGTTTTATAACACTAGATCTAGTTTCTTTACTGTCAAAATAAAATTAACATCTTATGAAAGAGGAAGCCATCACTGGAAGAGGTCAAGAAGAGAGAGAAAATGTCATAGTTTTTCAACACAACATTATTTAGTGTCTGTATTGAAGACATGCTTGACAGGAATGGTCTGGGTCACCTTTTCAGCAGTGCCTCGGGCATATTGGCTGTTTTCTCCTATTGAGAAATTGGGGGAAAGCTGTCTTTTGTATAGAGAAAGCAGCAGGAAGGGGGTCCCTAACCTTTAAGAAGGTTACTCTGTCAATGTCAAAAAGATATTTTACCAAGAGATAAAGAAAGCTATTTAAAATTACTTCACAGTAGGAAAAAAAGTGGTAATTTTATAGATAATGTATTCTGAAAAATATGAACCCAAGACAAAAGTGCCTAAGTTTTAAAATAGAATGACTAGTTATAAGGGGTTCTGTTCCCCAGAGAGCTAAAATATATTACACAATCTCTAATTATACCTTGCTTTTTAAACACAGTCTTTGGGCATTTGGTTCTCTAACTTTCTCCTTCATTTCACAGTTGGATATACTGTTAATGGAATTATATCCAACGAATATCCAAAAATATCCAAATAAACTCAAGATTGGCTTCTTTCTGTCTAATAAATTTGTATGATTGTCCCAATTACATGCAGTTTTTGATTTCCAAGTTTATCTCTAATATCTATACCTTCATATTTATAAAATACTAAGCAAAGTACAGTAAAATATTCAAATATCATTTGATTATATATCATTTCAATTTTCTTCATAGCATTTTTTTTATATTCAAGGAATGGTCACATTTTCACATGGTGGAAACTAGACTTTCCTTTTTATTTTATTCCAATTAGTGGTATGTTCTGAAAGAACTTCCTCGTTTGTTTTGCTTCATTTTTGCTATTTTGGGGACCATAACCTGTTTTTATCTTACCTTTGGAAACTTATTTCAATAATATTACCTAATAAACACCTCTAATCAGGCCAGCCTTATCCCTGCTCCAAGTGTAGAGTAGAATTGTTGCTCATGAACAGTCACACCCTTTGCTAATTTTCAAGTTTTATTTCACACGCCCACATCCTCCTGGAATCATTTGCTGATTTCCTCAGCCTTCTTTGGTTACCATTCTCTGAACTTTCAGGGGCCAAATAGAATAAACCACACAGATTAGGAGAAAATTGTGAGCATTCTTGAGTTTCCTACTGTTAGTCCGACGTGGAGTTCAAGCATCTGAGCAGGAGGGTACCTAAGGGTGAGGAGCAGTGTGTCCAACATGAGCCTCTTTTAAGAGTGAGAGCCAGGAGATGTTCACTTCATTTATTTTTTTCAAGCTTTTATTTTATTTTTACATCTTTATTGGAGTATAATTGCTCTACAATGGTGTGTTAGTTTCTGCTTTATAACAAAGTGAATCAGTTATACATATACATATGTTCCCATATCTCTTCCCTCTTGCGTCTGACCTACTAGAGAATGGACTTGAGGACACGGGGAGGGGTAGGGTAAGCTGTGACAAAGTGAGAGAGTGGCATGGACATAGATACACTACCAAATGTAAAATAGATAGCTAGTGGGAAGCAGCTGCATAGCACAGGGAGATCAGCTCGGTGCTTTGTTCACTTCATTTTGATGCTAAAGGAACTTCTTGTATCATCCAACACATTAGTTTTCCCTTCAAGACCTATTAATATTGCCTTAGGGGGAACTGGGATGCACTTTGTATACAAAGGAGGCATCTCTGGGAGAAGGGAAGAAAGAGGACCCAGACCAAGTCAGAAAGAAGGTGACATTTCTGTCTAAAATGCTAAGCACCTAGAATACTAGGACAGAGAAATCAGAGCCCAGTCCCCTGGGAAAGTGGTGAAGGGGGAAGCCAAGGAGCATTGGGTTATAAGTTATACCCCAGATCCTGAGAAGACAAAGGAGCAAGAGTTAGTTGAATTGAGGAATAATTTCTTCAACTACACTGTGCAGTATCTGTGACCTATATAGGTCATTTCAGTGATGTAGCTGCCTCTGATTCTAAGATTTCACTGCTGCATGAGACTCTTTTGCAGGCCCTGAGCCCCTGAATTTGTAAGCTGCCATCTACCATCCTGTGTTAGCCTTGCCTTCCCAAATTTCAGGAATAACAGCCCGTTCTTTCCATTTATTGGCCACTTTTTGTGTGTCAGGCTCAGTGAAGCACTTTCCATGCATTATTTCATGTCACCCTAACAAGCATGCTAGACTTTAGGGGGTTTAAGTTCATAGAGGCTCAGCAGCTTGTGCATGTCCCCGCCAGCTCTCTAATGGGAGAGTGGGAACTCCAGATCTGTCCGACTCAAACACCCACACAAAGTAGGTATTTTAATTGTCATTTTACCATTGAATAACTGGAAACTACATTGCATGCTTTTAAATGCAGGGACCTTTTCATAAAAGGTCCTTTTCTTTTTTTTTCCCCCACAGAGGCTTGTACTTAGCAGATAGATAGTAAATACATAATGATGGAGCTAATGTACTCTTCTGGTTTTAAACTCTACAAAAGCCACAGATTTTGATATGTATGATCTTTCTTCTTCTTTTCTTTTCTGTAGTTAAATGCTCCTTAATGGGAATGAATATATGTAGAAGGTACTCTGAGCTAGTTCTTTACAACCCCCCAAAAAAAAGATTTGCTCATAATACTGCAGAGCGGCCATATGAAAATCATTAGGAAAAAACAAGACTGGAAAACATATATAGCTATACATTGTAAATACAATTTAGACTCTCTGTTATGACTATTTTGGGAATAATTAATCACTTCTCAGAAGGTGTATTGCCTCATTTTTTGACAGGTTATTATTTCTATTTTGTAGGACACAGCAGGCCAGGAAAGATACAGGACTATCACCACAGCCTATTATCGTGGAGCCATGGGCTTTATTTTAATGTATGACATCACAAATGAAGAATCCTTCAATGCAGTACAGGATTGGTAAGTAAGAGCAAATGTTCGCATTACTAATAATGACATTTTTTCATTCACCTCTCTCTCCCTCCTCAAAGCAGTGATCACACCACAATGTAATATGTGTATTTTTATATACTGTGATCCCACTTGTGTTTCATAAAGCAAACAAGGGCTAGCTATGCTCAGACTCATTTAAGGATTGATAAGAAATCATTTTGATGATTTTGCTCTATTTTGTTCACTCCAATACTTTGCATCCTGTGATCTTTAGTTCCATGGGGACAAGTACATTGCTTTTGATTTTTTGAAGTACAAATAATGAATGGTCTGGAAGCATACTGGTCTAAAATAGGAATCTGGAAACCATGAACCATAGGCCAATCTGAACTATGAGCCACAACTGGCTCACCACTTGTTTTATAAACAAAGTTTTATTAGAACACAGCCAGGTTCATTTACTTATTGTCTATGACGAATTTCATTGTACAACAGCAGAGTTAAGTAGCTGCAACAGAGACCATATAGCCCACAAGCCTAAAACGTCTTCTGTCTGGCTGTTTACAGTAAAAGTTTGCTGACCCCTTATCTGGATTTGTTAGATAGTTTTCAGTTTTTCTTCAAATTGAAAAGTTCCAAAGGACTGGGATGAAGAAAAAGAAAAAACTGAAACCTTTCTTGACTCCCAGCTACATCAAATCATGTGAAAACACCTCTGTCTGTGTGATTTGCTATGGGGGGTTGACTGCTGTGGCTGCAGCTCCTTCAGCCTATTCCACCAACACCTCAGGAGGAGACACTGAAAAGCCGATGGTCACGGTCTGGTCATGAATTAAAGCAGCAGCGTGGAACAGGGCTACTTTTCTGTGGAAAGAGCCAGAGTCTAGGTGCGCTTTGTGTGGTATTAGGAGGAAAGCGAGCTCACTGGTAGGACCAGGACTAAACAGATACCACATTTTAACTCCAAATACAGTCATGGCTTGTCTTATTGAAGGAAAAATTAGCAATACACAGGTAAAATAAACATTTTTTTTCTGTTTTACATGATAGTATTATCCAAAATGATTTATATGTGTATCAGCTCAGTGAAGGTCAGATGCTATTAAAAATTTCAGTTTACCTTAGATTCTTTCTTTTATTGCTTATCTGAAAATGCACCTACATCTTTCTTATTTACACACACACACACACACACACACACACACACACACACTTACAATACAAAAAAAAGTAATAATACCACTAATAATAGCAACTCAAAAGGGAAATATATAGCTGTAAACTGAAAAAGACAAGCTTAGGACCTCCATGAAAAAATAATTATCTTCAACTGAGGGGCATAGAAGGCTTAAGTACCCCCTCTTTTTAGTAGACTGAATTTTGTAAGAAATGCCAGTTCTTCACAAATAAATTCATAAATTCAAGGCAATCCCAATCAAATACCAGGAGGTTTGGTATAGAATGGAATGAAATAGAGAGTCCAGATATAGACACAAAGCCATATGGGATTTGGTTTATGATAAAAGTAGCATTTCAAATTAGTAACAAAAAGGTTGGTTCAATGAATACCATGGTGCTATCCAGTTAATTGCCACACATAGCTCTGGCACACATATTGTCATACAAAATGGTCATTTTAACTTTGACTATTTCCTCTCAGGAAATGATAAGACCCAGGAGTGTTCATGAATTAGATTTCAGACATCAGGGTTCCTAAATCTGTTTGCACCCATAGCTCTGGCCCGTTGTTCCAATGAAAGTTATATGACGACTGAGAAGGGATGGATCTGTTGAGTTCTTTGAAACCAAATGGTAACAGTGCCAAGAGCCATCCTAGCAGTACCTCTGACTCTTGCATCAGAAACACTGTGCCTCATGCCCTCCTCCACGCCTTCCCTCTGCAACCCCACCCAGGCTCCCTCACCTGTCAACAGACCATCTACCCTATCTCACTTCTCCCCTACCTCCTCCAATTCTCTAACTATTTGACTCTATTTACCCACTCTTTC
>NW_006780143.1:418061-443541 GCF_000442215.2 Lipotes vexillifer
GTTTCCTGTTGTCTTAGAGGCACATTTCCCAGATTATTCTTGTGTCTCTCAGACCGCTCCTCTTTCTACTTCCTAGCTTTTACTCCCTCCTTCACCCAGCAAAGGGTAAGCATCCTCTCATGGCTTTTTTCTTGGGCTTATTCTGTTTCCTTTGCCATCTTATCCACTTGTACACATCATTTATCACTTGTACCAGATGGCTCCCAAGTTTAACTATCGGGCCCCAGTCTGTCTTGTGAAGTGCAATGTTGCGTTTCCTGGTATCCGAAATATTTATACACCTGGACATCCTGCTGCCATCTCAGGATCAGTTGTCTTCACCTGAAACTGCTCACCTTCCTGACTTCAATTTTTGCTGTTCATTGAGACCACAATGCTTTGCCACCCAGGTTCCCCCTTGTATCCAATTCTAACTTCCATCCATCCTATTCTGGGGCCTGATCTTGCATATTAATTTTTTCCTGACTATCCTTTGAATCTGCTCCTGCCTGAGAAATCACGTGACCATCATGGCTCAGCTGCTTCTTCTTATCTTTTGCTTCTTCCTTTATAATAGCCTTCTAACTGATCTTTTCCTCCTTAGATTTGTTCCCATCCGAATCCATCCTATCCCACTGCTGGGAGTCTCCCAAAAGAACATGATCCTAAAGATCATGGAAGACTCCTGCCCAAAAGCCATGACTTACCATCACCTCCTTAATTAATTAAAATACTTCCTCAGACTGACTTTCAGACACATGACATCATGGAGTCCCTATATTTTTACAGTCTCATCTCTCACTATTCTAAAGCCAAACTGAACCATTCACTGTTTTTGGAACCAAGCCTAAACTTTCCAACCTTTGTGGGGTTTGTGTTTTGATGGTACCCTCTGTTTTGCATTTCTTTTTCACAACCTTCCACTCCACCTCCCCCAGATATCTAGATTTGTCAAAACCCAACAAAGCTTATCCATAAACCAACTCTTAGTCATGTTTTCATCCACAACTGTACAATCATTGGTTTACTAGGGATTTTTCATTCATTCAACAGTTATTGAGCACCTACTCTTTGACAGTCAGTCTGCCAGATGTTGTAGTTAGTACCTATGTCAATATTTACTATCTCAGTTAGTGGATCCACCTGCACCCAGTTTTCTGATGTGGAAATCTGAGCTCTAATTTTGATTTCTCTCTCTTTACCCATTACATCTCACTGACCACCAAGTCCAGTAGTTTTAACTTTCTGAAGGCCTTTGTCCCTACTGCCACTGTCTAAATTCAGACTGTCATGAGCTCTTTAAGAACCTTAGCTCTCAGCACTTTAGGAATTTTCTACCTTGTATGCTTACTGGCAAGTCCCACCCTCTCGAGGTCATCTATCATATTGCCGTCACAACTAAGTAACGTCTCTCATCTTAACAATAAAACCTTTAATAATGTCTTATTACTTATAGTGGAGATTCTGGGAGCCTCTCTGAATCATTGTGGAGCCTTGACAGCATGAAGAAGCCCAGGTTCCACTCTATACAAACAAAACCAAGTCTGCAGTGATAAATATTGGCATATGTATGTGTGTCAGCTCTAAAAGTGATCCTGATGCCCATTTCTGGTTAAGACCATTGATTTAGAATGAAGTCCTCACCCTCTAGTGTGGTGGGCAGTGTTGCCTCCTCATAGCTATTCCATTAACATCATCTCCTACCACTATCCTCCACTGGTCCTAGGTTTCAACCAGACAGAACTTTTCTCAATTTACTAATGTTCCATTCTTTCAATAACTCTGTTCCTCTGCTTGGAATACCTTCTCTGCTATCTTTCTAAATTCTTATTCTCCTTTCAAGGCCATCTCAAATAACAACTCTTCTATGAAGCTTTTGAAGATACCACTATCTCGTTTCCCACCCACCACAATTTCCATTCCCAGTGGACAATGCTATTCACTCCCATATCTCTGCTTCCATGCCACACTAGCACTTCTGCAGACCACATAAAAAACCTAGCAGACTCTGTTTTTATCTGATTACATTTTGTCTTCTGTATTGCAGTGTGAGTTCATTCATCTCTTTTCCCTAGTACTGAATACAGTACAATTTTATTAAAATTTTTTTCTAAATTTTTATTGTGGTAAAATATACAAAACTTAAAATTTACAATCTTAATCATTTTTAAGTGCACAGTTCAGTGGTATTAAATACATTCTTATTGTTGTGCAACCATCACTACAGTCCATCTCCACAACTCTTCATCTTGCAAAACTGAAACTCTGTGCCCATTAAATAACTTCCCATTCTCCTTTATCCCCAACCCCTGGACCATTATTCTACTTTCTACGTCCATGAATATGACTGCTCTATTCATACTACTCTAAGTACCTCATATAAGTGGAATCATACAGTATTTCCTTTTCTGTGTGTGACTGGCTTATTATATTTAGTATAATGTTCTTTTTTTAAATATATCTTTGTTGGAGTATAATTGCTTTACAATGTTGAGTTAGTTTTTGTTGCACAACAAAGTGAATCAGCTATAAGTATACATATATCCCCATATCCCCTCCCTCTTCAGCCTCCCTCCCACCCTCCCTATCCCAGCCCTCTAGGTCATCACAAAGCACTGAGCTGATCACCCTGTGCTATGCAGCAGCTTCCCACTAGCCATCCATTTTACATTTGCTAGTGTATATATGTCGATGCTACTCGTTCACTTCATCCCAGCTTACCCTTCCCCCTCCCTGTGTCCTCAAGTCCATTCTCTACATCTCTGTCTTTATTCCTGCCCTGCAACCAGGTTCATCAGTACCGTTTTTTAAGATTCCATATGTGTGCATTAGCATACAGTATTTGTTTTTCTCTTTCTGACTTACTTCACTCTGTATGACAGACTCTAGGCCCATCCACCTCACTACAAATAACTCAATTTCGTTTCTTTTTATGGCTGAGTAATATTCCATTGTATATATGTGCCCCATCTTCTTTATCCATTCATCTGTCAATGGACACTTAGGTTGCTTCCATGTCCTGGCTATTGTAAATAGTGCTGCAATGAACATTGTGGTACATGACTCTTTTTGAATTATGGTTTTCTCAGGGAATATGCCCAGTAGTGGGATTGCTGGGTCATATGGTAGTTCTATTTTTAGTTTTTTAAGGAACCTTCATACTGTTCTCCATAGTGGCTGTATCAATTTACATTCCCACCAACAGTGCAAGAGGGTTCCCTTTTCTCCACACCCTCTCCAGCATTTATTGTTTGTAGATCTTTTGATGATGGCCATTCTGACCAGTGTGAGGTGGTACCTCATTGTGGTTTTGATTACATTTAGCATAATGTTCTTAAGTTTCATCCTATGAAGTAGTATATGTCAGAATTTCCTTCCTTTTTAGGGCTGAATAATATTCCATTGTATATATATATATATATATATATATATATATATATATATATATCACATTAATCCAATATGTATTTTGAATGGATGATCCAAGAAACTATAGAGGTTCACATACTTCCTTGATATCCCAACAAAAAAATATAGAAATTACTTCAGACCAACATAGGAATTAATGGTTCTATTCTTCCTCCCAGCAAAGATTTAATATCATATGTGTATTGCTGCTATGGCAATATTATATTCAACTTTTTATTGTTGTTAGGTATATAGTTGTCTTAAGTTCCTAATAGGATATAAACTATTTGTAGAGAAAAATTTTGTATTTCCTACTTAATGTAGTAACTAGCACAAAATGGGTATTTTAAAAATTACTGTTAATTGATGAACTCAACCCATCAAAAACCTTGGGAAATGTTTAAGGAATAGAAACAGAATTGTATAGTAAGAAAAAAAACCTGTTTGGGGGAAAAAATCCAGTTCAGCAGTACTAACTTGCTTACATACACAGTATTGTCCAGCAGTGGTGAGGAAGGAGGGGCTTGCTGATATTCCATGATGCCCTTCTACAACAAGAAATAAGGTATTCCTAAGCAAAACAAGTACAAAGGAACAGATTCTTTAAATTACTGGTATCCAAGTACTGACCTTAAGGCTAGAAAAAATGCAGAAAAACATACATAGCAAAAAGAAAAATTAATTGAAATTTATTTGCAGCTAAAGTTTCAAATACTCTTCTCAACAAAATGTACTTTCATTATATAGAAAGAAAAGAAAATGCTTGTTGGCTGTGATCTCAGTAAAATCCTTAAACTATCTAACTGTAGGAAGATTTAGATGAAGTGAATAGTTTCTTAAAATTTAATTACACACAAATTCTAGTCAGTTAAGAAAGCAGGTATAGAGATTTAGAGAGAATAGCAGCAAAGTAACAAATCATTTTGAGGAAATAGAGGCTGTCCCTTTTTTGAAAACACGTTAGACTGTGCTTTGAATTTGCCAGTAGAATTTTATTTGAGGAATTAAATTAAATAAAAATACTCTCTTTAGCCAAGTTCCCAAGTTCTGTAAAGTTAATACAAAATGAAGCTCACTGTGATCTTATTTATAAGTTTATCTTGAGTCTACACATTTTCAAAAAGAATATCTTGAGTCTACACATTTACACAAAAGATACATAGAATATGCTTAATAAAACAGGAGTAGAGAGTGACCCCAAAAATCAGGAGGGAATATTGTTTTAGCCCTAGTTCCCTAGAAACAGGGTGGGAAAAGCTTAAATGCTAATACTTTGTTGGGAAGTACAGTCTCAGGGAAGCAAGAGAGAAGAAAGGGGTGTGTGGCACGGAGAAGGGGGAACCAACACTAGGGGACGTCTGGCAAACCAGTCACCACTTGGTATCAAGCGCAACCGACCACAGGTCTCACAGGAACTTCTTAAGAGAGACTGTCAGGTAGAGGAAGGGAGAAGAATTTCCCCATGAGCCTTTGTCTTCTGCTGGTCAGAGGTTCAGGCTTTAGCTCCTCCACATTTCCGTGTTACACATCCGTGGATGACTCATTTCAGTGGCAACAGGGAAGCTTCATTGTGGAAGGCAGAGCTGTGTTGGCATTAGCCTGAGGTGAGCTACTTTGGGTCATGCCCATGTCATGCTGGTAACAGAGGTGGCAGTTGAGCAGAGCCCTTGCAGGAATGGAATGGAATGAGTGGCTGGCCTTTCAGACAGGTGAGTCCAGAAGAGTTTGAGGGGGCATATAAGTCTGAGGGTGTCTGATAGAGAATTTTAAAGCTTATGGAAGTGTAAAGGGCAAAATGGCTCTTGTGTTTAAAACAAAATTTGGTTCTGAGACTCTTGGAAACCGAGGTGAAAACCATGGCTGAAAAAAATAATTAAACCTGATGTAATATACAGCTCTCAATATAGGAAGGGGTAAAAATTGCTATACCAATCCCTGAGGGCAAAGAAAGTTTTTTTTTTTTTATTAAATTCTGCTGGAAATATGTATAATTTGGGGACACATTGGGTTTATGTCAACAATGGCTTTCACAACTAGTACTAAAAAGACCTCATGAGACTCCTTTTTTATAGTGCCTTTAAAACATAGAAGACAAACATTAGAGTATGTTTAGTGAAGGCCCCTGTGGGAGGCTCAGAAAATATAATCCAAGCACATAGACTTCTTGTGGTCTCAGACGATCCAAGAATCAAGTGGTAACCACTCAAGGGAATTCCTGGATTCCATGCTACGTAGACTATCCTCCCTAAATTCCATTTTTCTACGTTATACCTTAGACAGAAGGCAGTTTGAGCTTATGTTCTCTGAAGAGGGCCTCAGGTGCTTGCTTATATTGCATCCAACACTTTGGAAACCAGATGCTGACCTTGTATTATTATGCTTGTTAAAGTCTTTCCAATTTTTTTTGACATCTCTATTGGAGTACAATTGCTTTACAATGGTGTGTTAGTTTCTGCTATTTAACAAAGTAAATCAGCTATACATGTACACATATCCCCATATCCCCTCCCTCTTGCATCTCCCTCCCTCCCACCCTCCCTATCCCACCCCTCCAGGTGGTCACAAAGCACCGAGCTGATCTCCCTGTGCTATGTGGCTGCTTCCCACTAGCTATCAATTTTACATTTGGTAGTGTATATATGTCCGTGCCACTCTCTCACTTCGTCCCAGCTTACCTTTCACCCTCCCCAAAGTCTTTCCAGTTTTTGAACTTCTTTCAGTTCCTTGAATACTTCTGGGTTCTGTATACTTCTGTGTTTCTCTTCCTCTTCAGAAGAGGCCTTTGCACATGCCCTGCCTTCTACAAGAAACCATATCCCTCCAACCCTCACACAGATCAAGCTAATTTCTTCTCATCCTTTAGATCTCAGCTTGACCATCATTTCCTCCGATAGGTTTTTTCAACTCCATATGTGCTTACTTGCTCCTGTTGTAGGCTCTTGAGACACCACCACTGGTTTATCTAATAAAGTAAATGCCTATTTCATTTTATGGTTTTCTGCTGGATTCCAAGTTCCTTGAAGACAAGGGCTATGCCTTCTCTTTTTCGCCTTTATATCTCCTTGCTTACCCCAGGGCCTGGCGCTGAGTGGCTGCTCAACAATTATTTATTGAAAGTGAGTGAAACCCGCATAGAAAGTGCACATCCAGTAAGGTTATCTGAATTGGTTGGCATATTTTTTAAAAAGACACAGGGAAGTAAGGTGGCTGTAAACAATCACTTTGGATGCTGCAACAAGGTTTACAGTGTTCTTCAGCTTTGTCCAGGTGATGAAACTGTGTCACTGTGGTCAGTAACTAGACTAATTGGCCAGATCCCCATTTGCTCCAACCTGCAGCTTGTTAAGGAGACAGCTGTGTGGAGTTCAAAGTCAAGAGCAGCAATTTAGTGACTCCATAATTTTGAGAAAATAGAAGTTACCTCTTTTTTGAAAACAGAGTGCTTTGAATCCTCCAGTGGGCTTTGATTTAAGAAATAAATGAATGATTTATTAGAGAGACAAGGCCTAAATAGATTTAGATACTTCTAGAAACAGAAGATCACCACTGAAAATTCACTGCCTTTGAAATGTTGCTCAGAGGAGTTGTGGCCTAGAGAATTTCCTGGGTCTCAGTGGGAGCGTGACCCCAGGTATATGGAATTTGGATCTGCTGTCCAGGCTCTTCCTGAATGTCTAGCACTAAAACTCAAATGTTTATACACACTGCAGAGAATTTTAACTTGATTTAAATTCTTTCCCATTCCTGACTTTAAATGCATTTCTTTTCTAAGTATGGCATGGCCACAAGCTGCTTTATTTCCTGTAGGAGATTGTCTCTGGTTTACTTCCCCCACCTTATTTATTTACATTTTTCTTTTGATGACACAATGAGAAACTATAAATATAAGGTTGTTTTTTTTTTTTAAAGGCAGGAAATCTGGTGAGCAGGTTGATATTTTTTAAAAACCACCAGACTGGGCTTCCCTGGTGGCGCAGTGGTTGAGAGTCTGCCTGCCGATGCAGGGGACGAGGGTTCGTGCCCCGGTCCGGGAAGATCCCACATGCTGTGGAGCGGCTAGGCCCGTGAGCCATGGCCGCTGAGCCTGCGCGTCCGGAGCCTGTGCTCCACAACGGGAGAGGCCACAACAGTGAGAGGCCCACATACCACAAAAAAAAAAAACCCACCAGACTGAGGATAAAAGTCTGACACCATCATCCCACCAGTTTTAAATAATTTATTTCCATGACATTCAGGGTACCATTGCAGATGTGCTAGAACTGGAATGAAATTTCACCTTCAAATATTCTCTTCCTCTGCAGTTTTCTGTCTCTTTCTTTTTCTCCAAAAATATATAATGGTCTTAAATTAAGGTGACCTCATATTCAATATGAAAGAATTTTAGCGTGGTAATAACAGCCGAGATATGATGAGCAATTGCTAAGCCTTTGTTCAGAGCTTCCTAATCTTGTTCAAGGTCTTCTCAACTACAAGGTCAGTTCTGTGACAGCTTGGAGGGGGCAGTGGTGGGAATAGAGCACAGACGTCTGACCCCCAAGTTTTACCACCACCCCACACTGGGCATCGTGGTGTCTCTCCTCTCCCTGGATCTTAATGACTACATTTCTTAACTGCTGCTTGGACCCAGCCATAAAACAGTTTTCTTCCTCTGAAATTTTCACGTCATTCAACTTAAGCTCAAGTTTATATTTATAAGATAGACGGCTCCTAATCCACAGCTCCTTCCCAAAAAACAAAAACAAAATATAACCTGTTCCCTCCATTGTCTTTTCTGTCTCCATCTTTCCAGTTTATCAGGCCAAAAACATTGAGGTTAATCTTAACTTCTCATTTTCTCAGAGCCCACATCCAGTCCTTTAAAAGAAATACTGTTATTATCTTGGCTCTAATTTCAAAATACATCTCTTTTGTCCTTCGAGGTAGTTATGCTCTATAAAGTTATCAAGATTGTTGAATTAGTGAGTAAAGAATCTGCCCCATTGGGGAAGTATGGGGTTAGGTTCCTGCGAGCTTCTGTTCACAACATTTTTGCCAGCCGATCAATACATTCCTTATGATAGGTGTATTTCTGCTTCAGGACACTGTGTTTAATATATATTGTTGATTCCTGACATCGAACTCATGGCCTACAGCAATGCAACTCATGCTGACATGAAGCTTATCCAACACACCTTTTTCCTCTGTAAGGCACACCACAGCCTTCTTGCACTCGGAAACATGAGACAGCACTTCAGCATTATGCTTGGAGGTCATATTGAACAGCAAAATCATCAATAAAAAAACAAAAATGTGAAGAGTATGACTCTAAATGTATTGTGAAAGGGCACTTATTTACAGGGTGAGAGCTGATACAAGAAGGCAGAACATGCCCTTGTTCAGCTCAACTAGGAGTATGTGTTTGGGCCACTCAGATTTCTAATCACTTTGCTCATGTCTGTAAATGTCTGTGAAAGTGCCATGAGTACTTATTTTGAGGTTACAAATAAACTTTAGCAAATCAAAAATATGGAATCCATGAATAATAAGAACCAATCATATATTCAAAATCCCACCACTCCACCACCACCCCCGCCCCTCCCTGTTTCCACTGTATATTAGCTTGCTAGGGCTGCTGTAGCAAAGTACCACAGACTGAGTGCTTCAAAAACAGAAATGTCTCAGTTCTGGGGCTAGAAATCCCAGATCAAAGTGTCGGTGGGGTTGGCTCCTTCTGAGGGTTGTGAGAGAGAACCTCTTCCATGTTTCTCTCCCTCTGGCAACCTCAGGCATTCCTTAGCCTGTAGACAACATTCTCCCTGTGTTTTCATATCATTTCCCCTTTATATGTGTCTCTTTCTGTGCCCAAATTTCTCCTTCACCATCCTATGGGATCAGGGCCCACCCAACAACCTCATCTTAATCTGATCATCTGCAAAACCTTTTTTTCAAGTACCATCACATTCATAGGTACTAAGGATTCGAACTATAACATTTTTGGGAGGGGATACAATTCAAGACATAACATGCTGCTACCACCCTGGTTATGTTACCATCATCTCTTATCTGGATTATTACAATAGCCTAATGGGTCTCCCTGCTTCTAGCACTGCCCTAACCTCCAGAATCTTCCCAGCACAGCAGATGGAATGAGCTTTCCAGACTGTAAATCAGATCATGTCACTCCTCTGCTACAAATATTCACAGCATCCCACCTCCCCTGCATTAAAGCCAAAGCCCTTACAAGAGCCTACAAGCCCTGCACAATTTACCCACTGCCTCTCTGACCTCACCTTCTCCTGCTCTCCCTCTTGGTTGGGCTACACCAGCCTCTTTGCCATTCCTAGAACATAGCAGACATACTTCTACCTCAGGGCATTTACTCCTGCTATTCCCACTGCCTGGAAGTCTCTTCCTCAGATATCTTTATGGCTCTCCCTTCATCGCCTTCCATTCTTCACTGTAACATCACCTAATCTTCAAGGTGTGCCCTCCCACCCTATTTTATATTGCAACCCTCTTTAGCACTCTGTATCCCCTTTCTTGGCTTTATGTTGTTTCCATAGCATTTACCACTCTCTAATATATTTTCTAATTGACTTATTTACCACATCTGTCTCCCCAGCAAGCAAGCTTCATAGAAGAGCAAATCTCTGTCCCTTTTATGCAGTTTTATATTTGTGTGTCTAGAATAGTCCCTGGCACATACTAGATGTTCAATAAATATTTGTTGAATGAATGAATGTATGAATGACAGAAAGAGAGGTATATAGGACTAGATCTTACTCATTTTGTTTCTTCATAGTCTTCACAGTCCCATGCACATATCAATTACACGTCCTACAAAAAGTTGATGACCAAGGGCCAAAGCAGTATCAGAATATTTTGAGGAAAACAAATCAGTGCTCTCAGTTCAAGTGTGTAGGGAGGTACTGCCTATCTCACCAAACTTTTGTCTATATAGTAAGACCTTCCAACTTCTCAGTAAGATGGAGCTGATATGTAGGTAGAATTGATGAAGAGAAATCAAAATGTGTCTCATCTTCCATACTGGGCAAAGTGGCTTGAAGTTACCTGGTTAATTCCTGTAGGAACTAACCCTGATTCCAGCCCTAAAATGGTCTTCTTTTATCTTTATTTTTGGAGGGGAGAGTATATGTGAGGAATGCCTTAGAACAATAAATGTACAACCCATATTTGGGGGCACCTAAAAATGGCCAGAAATGTCATCTAACTCAATGAGAAATGTTTACTCATCTGTTATGGCCTCAAAGTTCCATCAACCAACTTTCTGTCTCTGGATTTTTTTTATTTATTTGTTTTTTCCACTTATTCTTTCATTTGCTGCACTTAGTTCTGGCCCAGAATTAGCTCCATAAAGAATGCAGACACGTTAAAAAATGTAAAGCCTGGAATTAAAGATGTTTTAATTAAGTACTTAAGTTTACTCAATATCTGCCCAGACCAAAGAGGGCAAACCTGGGCTTATATTCTGGTCACAGAGAATCTTTCCTTTTTTTTTTTTGGTGATCCAGGAAATAGCAAAAGGCTTGAAGACTGAAGCATGAAGCACATATTAACAGTTAATGTGCTGATTATGTACAGAGAAGGAGCTAGGGGAATAGAGATGCCTGTCCCATCTGACTTTGTGTTTTGTCGCCTAACCTCATCTGTACTTGGAGGTGGTAATTATAATTCCATAAACACTGACACTAAAGTAAAGGCTAGAAGCTAAATTCTTGTTCCTGCAGCCTTACCTAAGACAGGCTATATAGGGAATATAAAGATTAAATAAAAGACTTGGTCTCTTGGATGAAAGATATTATATAAATATGATTGCTATTTGTTCTGCTTCACTTATACTCTGAAAATAGACTTCTTGGCAGCTCCTTATGTGCAGCTGTGTGTCAAAATGTTTATTGCAAATACTGTTATTTTCTCACAGGATTTTCTTGGTTCCTATTTTATTGTACCTTCTTTTCTTTGAAATTAGTTGCCTGTCTTTGGGGAGTGGATTTGTCTTGAAGGACACTAATTATACCTGTCACATAACTCCTCAGAGAGGAGATTGTGGTAAGAGCTCATTTCCTAGTTCTAGATGTTCAGCTTGGTTTCTGGGTAATATTGTTAATGAAAAAGAAAATGTGTGGGATTGTTGATGATCCTATTTAGAAAACAGAGTTTTAGGCTTTAAAAATGAATGGTTACACTCATGCCTTACTTGAACCTTACTAGTATTTTCCATCATGAATGTAATCTCCATCAAGTCTGCTTTCCAACCTCAGTGAATACTTAGAATGTTTAATACTTTATGACACATACTGTTGGTCCTCATTTTCTTTTCTTTTTAAAAAAATATACGTATGTATTTATTTATTTGGCTGCACTGGGTCTTAGTTATGGCATGTGGGATCTTTTTTTTTTTTTTAAGTTGCAGCACGCGGGATCTTCGTTGTGGCATGCGGGATCTTTAGTTGCGGCATTCAGGCTCTTAGTTACAACGTGCAGGATCTATTTCCCCGACCAGGGATCGAACCCAGGCCCCCTGCATTGGAAGTGTGGACTCTTAACCACTGGACCATCAAGGAAGTCCCAGTCCTCATTTTCTAATTATCCAGTCAGCAAATAATATGCACTCAGCCACTGCACTGGGAAATGAGTAAAGGCCAAATCTTCTCAGTCTAAATTGATACAACCCCAGTTTAGTCTTACCTATTTCTAAATCTACGGCACTATTTGCCTAATATGGGGCTCCCCAGTCTAGCTGGAGGGTTCTGGAGCCCTATTTATTCATTTAATGTTGGGATGGCCTTGGTTATTTATCTCTGCAGTCCAGTTGATTGAGATAATTATCCTCATTATCAAACCAACCCCCCTACACACCCACTCCTTAAAAGCTAATAGACATTGAAGGAAACTATTCTAAAGAGAAAATTAGAAAAATAGCACAATATTAGTTATGGGAGGATTATGTTTTGTCACCAGAGAAGATAGGTCATGGTGTATGATGACTGATTCCATTAAATTTAGACAGAGCCCCATATTAAGTATTGTCATGTACCTTTTCCTTCCCATACTATCAATTTCCAAAACAAGAGCAAGAATTATGGTGTAAGTAAAAGGAGTTACAAGCAGCCCAACCATGCCACATTCTCCATGCCCTCAATCTCGTGTTCTTTAGTCACAGAATACCCTTTAGAAAAGTTCTCATTTATTATTTTTCTCATTGTGGTTCCTCCTTTATTTTTTTTTTAATTTTTATTGGAGTATAGTTGACTTACAATGTTGTGTTAGTGTCAGGTGTACAGCAAAGTGAATCAGCTATCCATATACATATATCCACTATTTTTTTAGATCCTTTTTCCATATACAGAGCATTGAGTAGAGTTTCCTGTGCTATACAGTAGGTCCTTATTAGTTATCTATTTTATATATAGTAGTGTGTATATGTCAATCCCAATCTACCAATTTATCCCTCCCCACTTCTCTCTCCCTTGGCAACTATAAGTTTGTTTTCTACATCTGTGACTCTATTTCTGTTTTGCAAATAAGTTCATTTGTACCATTTTTTTAAAATTCCACATATAAGCGATATCATACGATATTTGTCCTTCTCTGTCTGACTTACTTCATTCAGTACGACAATCTCTAGGTCCATCCATGTTGCTGCAAAAGTTCTCATTTAAAGTCTATTGTATCCTGTGATCCAAATGTAATTTGTATATATCAAACAAATTTTTTTTTATAGTTTTCCTTCCCATAGCATACTGAAAGCAACAGCTACTGGATGGCAGGTGAGGGAAGAGATGTGTCAAGGCCTGAGTGGTGTCCTAGGTGGTTTTCAAACTTTTTTTGAACTAAATACTTAGAGTCATTAAAAGTTTTTGAGTAGTCAGTCCAATATATGTCTACCCAGAGTGAGCCAAGGTTAAGGGCACCGTCCTCCTAAGATTGGACTCACTTCAAATACTACATATCAGTTTGGCATCCATAGGACCACTCTCACCTCTGACCAGCAGGCTGCAAATACAGGGTTTCCCATGACTACTTTTAGGTTTGATAATTCACTAGCATGACTTACAAAATTCAGGAAAGTGCTATACTTACAATGATAGTTTTATTATAACAAAAGGATTCAAATCAGAACCAGCCAAAGAGAGAAATGCATAGAGCAAGATCTGGGAGGGTTCCACATGCAAAGCTTCTGTTGTCCTCAGGGACACATCACCATCCAGGCACATTGATATGTGACAATGTGCAGGAGATTGCCAACCAGGGAAGTTCACCTAAGCTTTCGTGTCCAGAGTTTTTTGTTGGGGGTTTATTACATCGGCATGACTGGTTGAATCATTGCCCATATAGTTGAACTCAATTTCCAACCCACCTCCCCTCCTCAGAGGATGGCCTGATACCACCTGACTCAAAATGCCAACCATCTAATCACACAGTTGGTCTTTTTGGCATGGCCCCCCTCTCATCCTGAGTTATCTCACTAGCATTAACTATCTGATTTGCTCTAAAGGGCCCACCATGAATAACAAAGACACTCCAGTCACTTGAGAAATATCAAGGTTACCTCTCAGGATTTGGGGGCAAAAACCAGCCAAATTCTTTTATTACACAACATCCATTTATTTATTCATAAATAATAAGCATATACCATTGTGCCAATCTATAATGCACATTACAAAACAAACACAGAAAAGTAGATGCTAAAAAAGGATGAGTTAAACATAAATAGAGCTTCTAATATTGTCTTCCAACACCCTTGTGAAAGACCACGTTGTAGAAAGCTGCCCTAAACAAGCCCACCAAGGAGCGCTGTAAGGCTGACAAAAGTGGTGCATGCCAGTTTCAGCAACACCAGCTGGTCTCCCCTGGGCCTCCCACTATTCTTATTTGCATCTCACTTTCCCCTTGTCATTTCTTCCCACTCTTGCCCTTGTTGGCTCCCTAAATTTTGTTATTCACATCAGTTTCATTGCCACTGAGGTGAAACGTGGTGATAAAGCAGTATGACAGGGTCATGTTGATAGAACCCTTATCAAAATGCCCATGTCAAATTGTCAAAGCATTCTTCTTTTTATGAGCAATAGTAGAACAACAAATATTTTTACCTCCAGTTCCATCCCTAACCCCACTTTTTTTTTTTTTTTTTCTTGCGTTATGCGGGCCTCTCACTGTTGTGGCCTCTCCCATTTGCGGAGCACAGGCTCCGGACGCGCAGGCTCAGTGGCCATGGCTCACGGGCCCAGCCGCTCCGCGGCATGTGGGATCTTCCCGAAACGGGGCACGAACCCGCGTCTCCTGCATCGGCAGGCGGACTCTCAAGCACTGCGCCACCAGGGAAGCCCCTTAACCCCACTTTTGATCAAACCCCTTCCCTCAACCTCATGCCTTCTCTAAATCCCAGTGGGCTTAATCCTGAACAAGACATTTTTGAAAGCTTTGTTATGGCATTCAAGGAGTTAAGTATAGTAAAATCTAGCTGTGGTCCCACTGACCCAGCACTTCCTAAATGCATATCAGATATTTAGACAACATGAAAATAAATGCATGCTCTGCTATAGTTGAAATTATTTCCTTATCTTTCTGTTTTGGATAAGCTGTGAACTTTAAATATGAATATTAATATGGTAATTTATGTAAATCTTTGCTTTCATAGTTTATATTCTGGAGCTGAGTCTTTTCTGAATTGCTAGAGCACAGAATTTTATATCCTATGACCTATAAAAGTACCAAGAATGACTTAATTTATATAGCTGAATAGAACAGCTTATTTTAGGAGAAGTTTTCTTAAGCTGAGAGGAAAAGTTGCCGTTTAAAAAAAATTCCCTCGATTTAAAACCAACAGAGTTAGGGATCTGAGAGGGAATGAGAAAGGTAGAAAGAAGGGAGCAGAATTCTTGGTTAAAGATCTATTTTGAAAAGGGCAAGAGGCACCAAGCTGAGAATTCTGAGGCTGGTGAGGGAAGCTGTAAAGGCTTTGCAGACCATTAATTGAAGTCCCCTGCCTCAAAGTTAGACAAATCCAACAAACCAAAGACAGTATAACCTTAGAAACTTGACAGTATCTAACCTTTCTCAGCCTTCGTGACTATCTTTAAAAGAGAGAAAGAATTCCTAACTTACAAGGTGATTGTAGGAACAGAGGAGACAATGTAATGTACCTGGCATGCTGTAGAAACTAAAGGACTTTATCTTGCCCTTAGGTCTATATAAGACAGTAGGGCTCAATCCAGATTCCTCATTAGAATCACTTGGACATCTTTTCAAGACACGGTTGTCCCTTAGTATTCAAGGGAAATTGATTCCAGAACAAAATCCATCGATGCTCAAGTCCCTTATATATGTGTGTGTTTGTTTATATATATATTTATACATATATATATATATATATATATATATATATAAACACACATATATGTTTTTTAAAACCTGGATATGAAGCCCACAGTATGCTGAATATAGCTTACAAGATTCAATTCGACCAACATGTGTTTTTTGAGGGGGAGGGGTCACTTGGTTGGTTGGTTGGTTGGTTTTTGCAATTGAAAGGTCTCTGCATTGCAATCACTGCGAAAGTCACCAGGCCACTGTTGCAGAATCCACCTTTGTCTCTAAGATTGCCTTTTTGGTCAGTCTCTCTGCCCTTGCCTCCCCTCTGTCCCTTCCATGGGGCCAGGGCTTTTATGCAGCCACCCTCTGATTTCCAAAGCCCCCATTCTTCCATGCCTACTGTTTCAGAAGTAGATGAGGTCTCATAACCGCATGCACCTTTCTTCACTCTGACCACACCAGACCACGGGCCACACTCACATGTGCGGTGCATCTTGATCTCTCTGGTTTTCTATAGAACAGAACGAGGGGTTCCTGTCCTGACTGCAGACCTCTGGAGTCTTCCTTGTCTTCTAAAGCTCACCTCGAATATCCCCCTTTTTAATAATGTGGGTAGTGTCCTAACTGAGGCCTAACTGACACCAGCCACGGGGCAGGAATTCATTAAGTGTTAGTTCCCTTCCCTTCCTCCTGATCAGGATCAGTTGTTCCTCACTCAGGGGCTCCCCCTGTACTGTCCCTTATAGATCTCATAAGCACTTAGCTCATCCTGCCTTGTATGTTCATCGCTTACCTGTTTGTTTCCTTCACTATGCTATGAAGTTCTTGATGTTCAAATATGTATTAGACTTATCTATCCCTAAGTTACCCAAGCATCTCTCAAAGAATCTTATACTTAGTAAGGGCTCAATTAATATGCAGTTGATGAGTGAATGAATGAGAACACAAATGCCCAGGCCCAACCTTCACCTACATAACTCCCCTTCCACAGGGTTTTCTCCCTGTCCAAACAACTCCTATTAGCTGATTGGTTTGATGCGTTCCAGGGCCAATTCAGGCTAAAACAATTTACAGAATGTGTATAAATTGTTATTTGCTTTGCTAGGGTAGATGGGAACATTTGCCCTTTAGAAAGAGTTTTATATCCCTAAACTGATCTCCAACTTCTAAGGGATTTGTGATGAATATAAATAGGAGGGTCTTTTTGTTCATTGCTGAGGCTAGGAAAAAACAAAAAGCAAACCAACAGAAAACATCCTCTCATTCTAGACAGTCACCATCCTCCCTGTAACTAGTTTGTCAGGGAATCAACACAAGGAGCCAGCATCATCCTCTTGCATTCTCAGGCAGCCTTGTAAAGAGCTCCCAGATATATGGGACTTAAGAGAAACAAAGACATCACAAAGGGAAGAGAGGATGGGTTATATGCTGAATATTTAAACTGGGCATCCGGAAACAGCTAACTTCCTGAGAGTCAGAGTCATTGCACATGTATGCACACACACGTTGCCATCCTTGTGATATTTCAAGAGAATGGCTCATTGTAGCCCGAGCTTAACATTAAGGACTTGGACTTATGACTTCTCATTAGCAGCCCCTACACACCAATGTGATTCCGTACCATCTTGCATAATAATGAGCTCATCCATAAAGTACATGTTTGGCAGCTAGAATGAAAAGCCATATTTTTTTCATGCTTCTTCCGCAGCTGTGGAGGGAATGCAAACAATTTCCCTGAAATCAAGAATCTGGTGTAGATCTTCCTGAAGTAAAAAAAGTATTTCACAAAGTTGGTTTGCAAATCAAATGTGCTTACGGATTCTGAAAACATCCTAAAACTGTAACACTCTGCAAATTTATTATTTTAATAATTACTGTTGATATTTATGTCATTGATTCCTGTTTCTAGATCAGAAAACTGCTTGATTGGTTCTTTGAGCTTGATACTTAATTTGTCTATCTGGACACACATACAAAAGCTAGCAAAAGGCCAATGGAAGCTAAAACTGAAGCCGTGGCCTTATTTCACATATTTCACTTTCACATTCTTAGTTATTCTGACAGCAGCTTCAAGCCCTCTCACTTCCCTCAGAAATCAAGACATACTATGAGTAGGTACAGCTTTCGTTGATCCACCACCTACAATGAAATCCTCTACATTTCTTCTAACATTATTTCTGACCAAATTTGTTTTTAATGAGATTTTTAGGCAACAGTAGACATGTATTATGATAACATTCGAAGGTTCCTTAGTAGAACTTTTAATAGGGTTGCTGGATGTAGCAATGAAAGTGTAAACTGTCTATTTAAATTTGAATTTCAGATAAATAATGCATAAATTTTTAGTATAAGTATTCCCATGCTATATTTAGGATATACTTATAGTAAGAAATATTTTATCATTTATCTGAAATTGATACCTAACTTGGCATCCACTAGTTTATCTGGTAATGCTATTCTTTAGAGACTTATAGACAACCTGGGTATAGTAGAAAGTTTTAAAAACACTCACGTTCTAACATTTCTCTGTTGAACTTCCCTTTCACTGCTTTCTGCCATCTGCCTCTCCCATTTTTCTGGAGGTCACAGCTGGTAGCCAAAAACATGTTATTATTTAGTCAAAATATTTACTATGTCTGAGCTTCCAAAGGCTGAGGTGAGAAATGCTCACAAAGAAAACAGCATAATGTGTATTGATTGGTACTCACTCCACAGCCCCCAACCAACCCTATTTCCATGTTATTTTGTATATATACATATATATATGTATATATATGATATATATATATATCATCTCATTGTTTAAATATTCTTTTTGTTCATCAACAGAATTATTCTTTAGCTTGGGACACCATAATGTAAAAGTCTGTCAGTCTAATGATATTCAGCACAAAGTCATTTACTTTATAAATACTCAGGAAATATTTATTTTAGATTGCAGCAAGCCTTACAATGAAGACCTTAAAAAAAACAGTTCTAGGTCTTAAATGGCTCCAAATGAGATTTGATATTGCCTATGCCCAATCCTCCTACTTATTAAATAAACCCTTTCATTCTTTCAGGCATTTAAATAGTACACTTAGAATAATCTTTGAACAACAACAGAAAAGAGCTTTTAGTGTTACTACATGGCCTTAAGATAACGGCCTTATGAACGAATGACAGAACAACAACAACAAAACATGTGTTAAGAAAATAGAGAACTTTCCCCCTACCTTTGCTAACCCTGCCCTCACTCTTGTTAATACAGTGGAGATTAGGAAATTCTTTAATAGGCACATAGGCTATTCCACAATATTTAGAAAGAATTTCATGGGTGAAATGATGTAGCCATCCAGACAGAATGCTGGGAAAACACTAAGAATAAGAAAGATAATTGACCCTTTTAAGCATTAAAATCTGCACAGATTTTGTCATTGTTTAGCCTTGACATTAAAATTACCTGCTCTTATGTCTTTCTTTCCCCTAGGCTGATTGTTCCTGTGAGGTGATAAGGGCCTTGCCTCATTTTTAGGTTGAAATTATCTAGCATAGTGACTGGTTCATAGTGTGTGGCAGTAATTATTTTAAAAAGTCTGAGAACCATTGCTTTGAAGTAGGATGTAATTGCAGTGAGAGAGTTAAGTAAAACTCAACATTCTGATTTGGGGAAGAATCATACCTCTAACTGTGTTGGCTTGCTTGTAGCACCAGCCTTTCATTTCTTAAAACCTTCAAGTAGTGTGTGTGTGTGTGTGTGTGTGTGTGTGTGTGTGTGTGTGTGTATCTTTCAGAAATTAAATCTACATAGATAAAGAAACATATGTATACATATGTGTATGTGTATATGTAGATATTCATTTACAAAGTATTTAAAAGAAGGTGTAGGAAATCTTTATGGGCAGAGATGTCTCCATCAAATTTATGCACAGTCTTCTATAGTACTACTTACTGGGAAGAAGTTGCAGTCAGGGGCTATGTTTCCCAGCTTCTCTTGCAGCTAGGTGAGCCATGTGATTAGTTCTCATCAACAGAATGTCAGCCAAAGTAATGTCTGCCACGACCAGACCTTGGTGATGTGAATTTGCTTTCTCCATCCCTGTTATCCTCTTTTAATGGGCTCCATGCAGAATCTTGGAGACCGTGGGGTGAAGATAGTAGAGCCCAAAGATGGAAGGAGAATGGGTTTCTAGAAATCACTCCTGAAAAGAGAGCTCCCCTCCACCCCCTGAATCAGGAACACTTGTTGTATATATTATGTATACAAGGAATAAACTTCTATCATGTTTGAGCTGTAGGCAGGTTTGCTCCAGAAAATAGCCTCACTACTAACATAATTTACTAGTAGGATTTTACTTAACACCTATTCAGGTGCTTTTTCTGTTCTCTCCAGAAGCAGTTGTTTAGACTATATATTCTTATAGTTTGGCCTTCCCCATCTTTCCTTTCTAGTGCTTAGAAAAGTCCCAGTATTGAGGAAATAGGATTCTTAAAGAATTCCAAAGTGATTGGTTCTGTGTGAATTTTCTTTTCACTTAATAAACATTAATCTAGCAGTCATTATATAGATCATGCATTCTGCTAAGCCTGGGGAATAAAAAAAGATAGTTAACTGATTAATTAGCTAAAGAAAAAGACATATAAAGGATAAGTTACAAGGGAATGCAATTTTTTTAAAAAGTTACAGCATTATGAATAAGTCTCTGGGAGCCAGTAGAGCTACTTGGAGGAGAAGGCTTCACAGAGAATGTGACGTTGAGTTAGGTCTTGGAGAAAGAATGTGAGATCTGTCAAAGGATATGAGTCATTGTTTACATCTTGTAACCATTTGAACAATGAAAAGAGGATATTGCTTTTATAAAACAATATTGGTTTGTCATATCAAAATTGGTCACTCATCAGGAATAGCTATCCCTTTGTCCTACTTTTAGTCTTTTGCCGAACAAAATTTTCAGTAATTAACTTTACCATTAATAATTTATCTTTTTGCTTCAGTCACCACAATCTCATTCACAACTTTTTAAGCGTGAGAGCTTTTTAACTTAAATTCTTCTGGGATTTATGGTTGTATATGCTAACAAATAAATAATATCTTCATTATTAATCCATTTTTATTAATCACTACTTATTTGTCCATTATTTTGTTTTCCATGGTATTGTAATTTATTAAACTTATAGGCTTAGCTCCATTCCAAGCATCTCTATTTTGTTCCATCATTCTAGTCTTCTATTTTTTTTTTTTTTTTTTGCGGTACACGGGCCTCTCACTATTGTGGCCTCTCCCGTTGTGGAGCACAGGCTCTGAACGCGCAGGCTCAGCGGCCATGGCTCACGGGCCTAGCCGCTCCGCGGCATGTGGGATCCTCCCGGACCGGGGAATGAACCCGCGTCCTCTACATTGGCAGGCGGACTCTCAACCACTGCGCCACCAGGGAAGCCCTCTAGTCTTCTATTTTTAACTTGTATCACACAGTTTTAACACCTGGTGCTTTATAAACATTTTTATGTACGATAGAGCAAGATCCTCAATGTTAGCTTTCCCTCCTACTCAAATTTATACAATTTTCACTCTGGCAAGGGACTGATTTCCAAGGGCCAGAAGTTTAGAAACTGATAAAATGAACAAGAAGCAATGGAAAGGTTTAGGGAAAAAAAGGAAATAGTAAGCTATGTAGTTGGTGCCGCTTACTTCTTGCTACTATGAATGCTTCAAGGAAAGAGATCTCCTTATTCTTTGTGACTCTGTTTAAGACCTTGGAAAATAGATGCATGATATATGTGTTGAATCACTGCGTGGCCTTGACTAGTTTCTTTTGCAAGTCAGTAACTCAATTCACAGATAAGTTGGGGAAGAGTTGAATTCAGCAATTCTTTGTAATAGATACAAAAACTCAAGAAATTTATTAGAAAACACTGAAACTTAGATTATAAAGGCTTTGAAAAAGAAAAAGAAAAGAAATTAGGTCTCTGACTCTTGAAAGCAATTAACTGGGTATCAGATTTCACTCTGGGTTCCTTTAATATATATGGAAATTATTTCCTCAGTCAGTGGAGTCTTTGTAATCAGATTGCAAAACTTTCACTCTTTACCTTATGAAGCTCATTATGACTCATAGCTTCATTTTAAAACCAAGACTTAAAACTAGGTTAGATTTAGAAAGGGTGCTTTGCTTATAAAAATAAAAACTGGTCCCATCATATATAGATCTTGACCATTATCCTGTTTGCGGGTCTGCTAAAAGGTCCAGATCATAGTTGAGAAAGGAAACCAAAGGTATAATTGAGGAGTGTCTATTTTGTTTGCCACCATACCTCCACTTACCAGAACAGTGCTTGAAGACACATAGTAGGCATTCAATAAACATTTTTTGAATGACTCGGTGTCAAACATCAGTCGCAGCCAGCAAGATAGCTCACTGAAGGAGTAATTTTAGATCTAAGTCAGGGAGGCTGAGAGGAGGTCAGGAAGCTGAACGCAAGATAGATTAATGCAAGAGGTTTGGACAGAAGCCACAAATGGAGGTACGTGGGGAAGAGGGAGAGAGACCGTCTGGCATTAGGTATAGTATGTGAATGAAGAGCTTATTTGACTGACCTGACCTTGTGTTTGTAGAACATTTAATTGTTTTTCAGAATGCTGAATTGAAACTGCTATTTCTGTATTTTTAAATAGAACTGTGAATTAATGATTTAAATGTAAGTCAGAGGTGTAATTATTGATTTTCCTTAATTTGAAGCCTCTCAAACATTGCCTTTTCAGTTATACCTCAAAACAAAATAGCAGATTTAAGCATAATAAAGTGTGAAAGAAAATATGGAAATCAGCTTTCAGACTCTGTATGATTACTTTGATTTCTGACTTAGGGAAATGTTAAATGTATTTAGAACTCTAGACTTTTCTTAAACTGGTAATAAAATTATTTCAGATATTCAAAAAAAACCCATGTTTCTTTAACTCAAACTAGGGCTTGTAAATGAAATTCAACATAACTACATACTGAAATCACTTCTTGAGCCTACTTAATAACTTTGTATTTCCCTAATTCTGGAAATATTTAGCAACAAGTCTGTCATCTAAGCAGTATCCCTAGCAGAAGAAATAACAACCCAGTTCACAAAATACTACTGCTGTAACTTAATGGTAGAACTACAATTCAGTTCTAGGAAAAGACCAAGATATTAGCGCCTAATGATCTATCAGGGATTTAAGAACTCAGCCAAGTGAAAACTCCCAACAGGACTGTGTCCCAAAGGAATATCCTTGAAAAGAAGATCTGGGATTGCTTTGGATAGAAGAGGTCCAGAATCACAGTACAAAAAACTCATTGAATCAACTGCAGAAAAAGATTTTTGCAAAGGAAAATGCATATATTCTGTGTTGAACATTTACGTATGTTCATCTTAAACTCTTAATCTTTAAGGTTTTCTGAGGTACCAGCAGTGATTCCAGTCAGTGAGAATTCTCAGTAGTTATCTCTTTGCTTGATTCCACATGGGAAATGATTGCTGATGGACTTTCTCCAGCTATTGAGTGATGTTATCAAGCAAGAAAGAGGTATTACAGCTTCGGGGGAAAGGATAAAGCACTGAAATTCCTTTACTATACTTTGCTCAATTTTATTACTTCTCAACTACCTAAAATGCAGATTTATTCATCATTTTCAAATATATTATGTTATTTGAATAATGTAATCATATACCAGCTTCCCAAAAGATTAACTTATGGAAATTCACTCTCAATCTGAAAATAGTTGTTGATGACTTAACTCCATGTAAGGAATTAGGCTAAACTCTTTATGTCAGTTGAGATGAGGGAGCCATCATTTTAGGATCCCAGGCAGAGTCAGTGTTAACTTGGACCTTAAAGAGTGAAAAGGGATCATTAAAAAAAATGACATTCCTATTAGAAAAGTGGTTAATAGGGTGTTTTGAGCATGCTTAAACTTCCTCCAGTATTCATAAATATTCATTGACTCAATTAGTTATTTGAAGCTTGATGTTTTGCTGCTGAATGAAAATAATTATCTGCTAAGGTGGGTGTTCTGTCTGGAGGCTGCATTTATTTTAAAATGTGTGAAGGAAACTAGTGGGGATTATCAGTTTGATCTATGTAGAGGCATCTTTGAACTGAACTATAGAATTAACTTTCTCTGACCCAAAAGAAACAAGAATTTTTTTTTAAGGAAAGAGATCTCACATGCTTTTCCTCATTCCTGAATCATGGATTTTAAGTGGTTATTTCTTAAAAATAAAGTTCTCATCCATTTATAGAGTAAACCCTCAACTACCCATTATCTAGTTTTCCAGAACCTCTAGTTTTCCTGAAATTTTTCAGATCCGGAAATAATCCTTCACCCTCAACTATCCCCCTTACCTCCAATAGGCTTTTAAGGCAGGAAGGAACTCCTGAGCATCTGGAAAGGGCAGCAATCAGGAGAACTGAGGCTGACCACTGTTCTCATGAAATGCTATGGGGTTAGTTCAGTATCTGGTGTACCCAGGAAGAGAAGCAGAAGGCCAGGAGGGAAGGGGGCACCCTCACTGACTGACCCTGTCCAGAGAAGGCATCAAGGCCAGAAGCGGGAGGGGGGTGATGAGACAAGAATTAAGAAACAGAACGAAGAAGAGCAGTGGTGCTGGTAGTGTCAGGGCTGCAATGACCATTGCGGGGCTGGTGGACGGACACCTGGAGAGGGAGCACAGACCTCCCTGCTCATTGGTGGGACCCCTGGCTTCCCTCCTGCCCAGTCTGTAGCCATTTAAATATTTCCGCATTGAAAGGTTTTATTTTCTCTGTTGAAGAGAGGGGAAGAATAATTCTTGCCAACAGTAGTGGGCCAAAATTTGTCAGATGCTGGATTCCAGCTTGCTGGGGAGCGAGGGGGGAGGGCTAGAGGTTGGGGGAGGGGTATGTAGAGCTAGGACAGGTAGATTCTTCAGTTTGAGAGAGGAGAGAGTGCGCAACATATTTGGGGAAGCGTTCCGTCATGAAAGATTAAAATCTGGCACTTATAGAGTTAACCTTCATCTCTGTGTTGTGCGGAGTGAACTGTACAATATACTCTATTTCTCCCTGGTTGGGACTTGCACTTTACAACACAATTATCATACTGTCCATGTTATTAACAAAGGTCCTGTAGAAACACACTAAATTTATGTAACCAAAGCAATTTAACAATTGTGATCTAGATAACATTGTCAGGGAGGTGAGCTTTTTATTGTAGGGCTGAGCCTTATGTCTTATGATTTCGAGTTCAACCTTTCCCAACTCAGGTACCTTCCACGTGGCAGTTATTAGAAAAATGCTTGCCGAAGTGAAAAGAGGTCAGGGTCAATGTCACACTCAGCATGAATAGGTGTACAGCCCAAACCCAATTTAATAAGGAAGACACAAAGCAGAGGTAATCTTTGTCTTTTGCAGGGGCAACATACACCCCGCCCAACACACTCAGTGGTAACTACCCCTGGCCAAGGATAAACAGGACATTCATACAACTGTGCCAGCCTCAAAGAGGGACAGCAGCAAAGGGGAACCAGAAATAATTGTTTATAAGATGATGTTCAATGTACTGACACTGTGTTCCTTCTTGAAAGACAAGAAACTGAGGCACAAAATCCAGAATAATAAATTGCACAGATATAACATCCTGTCTAGTATTTGTTACACTGAGCACTGCCTGTGACCACCTCCATCTTGGGTCACCCAGCAAAATCCAGAATGCTAAATCTAAATCTCCTTGCGTATTTTCTTGACATCTCTCTCTCTCTCTCTCTCTCTCTCTCTCTCTCTCTCTCTCTC
>NW_006780143.1:444185-456160 GCF_000442215.2 Lipotes vexillifer
TCTACGCATTTTTTCTTGGCCTCTCTCTCTCTCTCTCTCTCTCTCTCTCTCTCTCTCTCTCTCTCTCTCTCTCTCTCTCTCTCTCCTTCCCCTGCACAAATCAGTAAAACCTCTTCTGTCAGCCCAAGTTAAATTCCAAGCAACATAGGCAAGGAAACCAAAAAAGGAAAAAAAAAAGTGAGAAGAAAAATCTGATGGGCTCTAACATGTAGAATATAAAACATACAATTTGAGCTGACAGCTGACACGTTATTGACTAGAAATCATTCTCTAATCACTTACACAGCAACCCCAAAAGCATGTCAGCCACACAGAGCTGTGACAAAGAGGGCTATATTCCTGAGGATAACGGAAGGGCACAGGCGAATAATTTCCAGAGAACCTGAGTGACAGTGCTGGTTTCTAACTTATTATTCTAGGGCCCTGCCTTTTGATGTCCTGATTTAATGTGGTTGTAAGCCTGAACTAATCTGATGTAATAGAAGCTTAATTGGCTACTTCCAATTAACACTTCCCTTTTAGTCTGGCTATTTGTTTTCATCTGATCAATTGCTGTTCCTCAGGGCAGGATGCACTTGGTGTGTTGTGCATTCTGAAATGATGTTCGTGTTTTGGGTACAATTGTAAAGTGTAAGTCCCCCCTAGTAATTGCGTGTCTGAGCGCTGAAGTGGCTGTATCACTGTGAGCTGCTGCCAAGCTGGACAGAACTAGACATCAGGATTTGGGAGCAGGCAGGATGGGCATCCGGAGCTGGGGGCACCCGGAGCTGGGAGCATCCGGATGATTGCAGCATTCGGGAGGGGAATGCCTACTGCCAGGGCTTGTGCTTCTCCTTGGTGATGGTCTTGTCAGGCAGGGGCAGCTAGGAGGCTCCAATTTTGAAAATTCCCTGTAGGCAGCATTTCAGAACCCAAAGAACTGCTAAGTCTGGGGACTGCTGAGTGCTATGAATTAGTATGCAAACTTTCACATTATCACTGATTTTATTATACTTTCCCTTTTGAAGTTAAACCATTTTTTAGCATGCAAAATAAGAAGGTTTGAGAACTTATAATTCAAATCAATGTGGTAGTCATAAACCCACACAAGTATTTAATGAAATAATTTTTATTTATTTGATTATTGATACTTCATGACATATTTCTACCTTCTTTTACTTTTTTTTTCTCTTTATTTGGAAATAATTTCAATCTTATGGATAAGCTGTAAATATAAAAATAGTGCATCCTGGGCTTGAAATCCTCAGTGTGTCTACCGAATAAAACATAACTCTCAAAAAAAAAAAAATAGTGCAAAGAACACCAATACACTCATATACCCTTTACCCACAATCACTTATTGTTAACATTTTACGCAGTTGACTTTGTGTGCATTCTTTCTCTCTCTGGCTTTTCCTTTCTATAGGTATTATATACATATTATTATACACATAATATTTTTCTGAAGGAATTGGGGATAAGTCACATACTTCATGGCCCTTTATCCAAACCTCAGTGCATATTTCCTAAGAATGTGGATATTCTCTTACCCAGTAGAGTAAGCAACTTCAGGACATTCAACATTGATAGAATTCTTTAATCTATCTTTTATATTTTAGTTTTATCAATTGACCCAATAATGTGCTTTATAGCATTTTCCCATCTAGTATAAGATCAAATCTAGGGGCAGGTATCACATTTGGTTGCCATGTCTCTTTAACCTCTTTCAATATGGAATAGTTCTACAACCTTCTTTGTCTTCTCTAATTTTGACGTTTTGGAGGTGTAGAGAATTGCCACCCCTCCCCCTTTTAAAATAGAACATTCCTCGCTTGCCTGATAGCAACCCCCGTGATTACGATCGGGTTATATGTTCTCATTTGGAATGCTGCCCAGGTGATGGTGTGTCCCTCTCAGGGTATCATATATGGAGGGATACTGTGTCCATCTGTCACTCTGTGGTGATGTTAACTCTCATCACCCAGTCGAGTGTTTTTTGATTTCTCCACTAGGTAATTACTGTTTCATTTTCTCCCCCGTAACTAATAAGCAGCCTGTTGGGGGCACTTCAAAGCCATGCTAATAGCTAGCTTCTCATCAAGATGTCCTTCTAGATTTAGCATCCATTGATGACTCTTGCATGATCCAGCCTATAATAAAATGTGTACAAAATTAAGATTTTCCGATTTCTGCGCTCCCTCCACACTTGCCACCAGCTCTCAGCATTCTACTTCAAGCAAAATTCTCCCATTTATTTATTTACTTATCTGTTTATCATCAGCGTGGACCTATGAATTCCAATTTTTTCCCAATGGTTTATAAACTTGAAATAGAATTTTAATTGAATGGCTTATTTACTCGTTTATTCAGTGATTATTCATTGAGTGCCTACAGTATGCCAGGCACTCTGATACATCGTGGGGATACAACTATGAGCGAAACAGACAGAAGCAACCCGTTCTTTCCCATTCTTACAGACATATTGTTTCTATAAGTACATCCAGAGGTTTGAGGACAGCTATAGCCTAGAAGAAACTTTTATCAAACACCTGTGTGTTGAGGACTGTCCTAGGAGCTGAGGGTACTGATTGAGTCCCTACCCTCAGGGAGTCTAATGGGGGAAGATATCAACCAACAAGTACATAATAAATAAGGTGTCAAAAGAGTTACTGGTTTTGAAAAGGGCTGTGAGAGAAAAAAGAAAACAGGAACTAGGATAATGGATGATTACCAAGGTAACACAGAGGCCAGCCATGATTAAACAGAAATGCGGGAGGACAGCTTCATCATGATCTCTCATGAATGTTTGAGTGGTGCTTCTCTGGGCAGATGTTCAGTGCATTTTTTTCTTCTTTTGGTGTTTTTCCATGATCTTCTTCTAGCTTCTTTGCAGCAGCCTCTGAAGGAGGACCAGGGCATACTCCTGCTGTAGCCCCCTTTCTGCGTCCAGCCTTTAGATTAGAAATTCCCCAACTGGTGACTGCATGTCAGTAACTTTTATACCATGACACAAAAATGACCAAATAGCCAAACCAAGACAGTTTATTCAAAATACCACCTACCTCAAATATTTAACAGATATTTAATAAGAATGCATTATGTGCTGGACCATGGAAAACAATGGTGGACAAGATAGGCAGTACCTCTTCTCAGTGGAATGGAGATTTCAACGAAGGATACAAACAAGCAAGTAGGCAAGGTGCTGTAACCACAATGCTAAGTATAGGTCCCTGGGAGAAGTTAAACAAGAGAATTCTAGCCCAGACAGGGCAAGTAGGAAGAAAGTGCTTTTTAGAGGAAGTGAAGCCTATACTTAAAGACTGGTACAAGTTAGCCAGAGACCAACAGCTGTTCCCTGCATCCAGGTGGCAGGAACAGCATTTGCAACATCACAAAGAAAGTGGGCACATACACCCTGCTTCCCTAGTTCCCCACTATACCCTCAGTGTCTGGAACATAGTAGATACTCAATAACTATTTTTCAAAGAGTGAGTGGGTACATGCATAAGAGATATTTTGTCCTCAGAAGTAAAGATAACCTTGATAAAATTCAACATAAATTTCTTTATAATATTTAGCATATTGATTCTACTTTCTATAGTACCAACTTTACATCCATACTGTAGCTTTAACTACGTAATGAAGAGGAAGATAGAACAGTTTTAGAGTCTGCTGCTATTAAACTATTTCTGCTGATGCCTTTAAATAGATGGGTTGTAAAGCACATTTATACCTAGAAGAACTGACTTTGCTCATGCATTTAATTTTTCCAGTTAACTGAAAGCCAGGTTGACTTGGCTTTGGTTTGCTCTTTGTGGTCAAAATTTAGCATCACAATACTGATTAATTAGTGATGAGTCATGTAGCTTAAAATATCATAAAGTACACGTTGGCAAATTTAGAGGATGAAAATTGGGGCACAGAGTAGCAATGCATTCAAGAGCTGCTCTTTGTTATTAAAAATATCACTGCCAGAATGGAACTGATAGAAGCAGCAAAGATTAGGGTTTCTTTCTCCCTCTTTTGTGTCTCTGACCTAGATAAGAGACCTTATCTGATCCTAACTCCTAACCCCTTCACCCTTTACTTGGGACCTTCCCACTCAGCCTCCTTGCCATTCACTTGGTTGTGATGAGTGTGCATCATTATGAGTAAGATAAATGGCATCATTATCAAAATAAATGTGCAATGGATTTATGTGTCAATAAGATTTTGGTGTTTATTTGTATGAAAAATTTAGCCAGTTGCTTGTTGTCCACCATCACTATATGGAAAAGTCATGAAAGTTAGAGGTTGAGGGCTTCCCTGGTGCCACAGTGGTTGAGAGTCCGCCTGCCGATGCAAGGGACGCGGATTCGTGCCCCGGTCCGGGAAGATCCCACATGCCGCGGAGCGGCTGGGCCCGTGAGCCATGGCCGCTGAGCCTGCGCTCCGCAACGGGAGAGGCCACAACAGTGAGAGGCCCGCGTATCGCAAAAAAAAATGAAAGTTAGAGGTTGAGAGTATGGGTCCTGAAGTTAGAAGCTTGGATTCAGTTCCCAGTTCCCACTACTTAACACTTTGCATCAGATTCCTCATTGTAAAATGGGAATGTTAAAAGTACCTACACTATGGGTTACTATATGTAAAGCACTTTAGTGTGGTGATCCACTGATGCTCTCTAAGGCTCCTTTCAGAATTATGAGTCTCAAGAATGGGATGGCCAGAAGCCTAGAATATCACCCCTGCTGGGATGTGAGCAATTATTATTAACCAAGCAATTTGCCTGTTCTTCCTTCTTGTCTGGTGTTCAGGATCTTGTATAATCAGTTAATATTCACAAGAAATACCTATTATTGAAAACGTATTTTTGAGAGCCCATTGTGGACCTAGCTCTATGCTAGAATCCGTGGTGCATTTAGATACAACTCGATTCTGCCCTCAGGGAGCTTCCAATTTAGTTACTGGAGGCATGGCGTGGATACATGTCTAATAATGTCAGTACAACAAGTCCAGTACTTTGTACTGCACTTGTACTGACAGGTGGAGGCTGTCAGTGAAGAGTCCTAGAGAGATATGAATATTACTTATATATCTTAATTTTCCAAAGAAAGACATTATGTATGCTTTTACAAAGCAGTTTATATAACGTGAGTTATATGATCCCATTCTCTATCCCCTTCTCTCTCTCTCACACACACACACAAACACACACACACATACACACACACACAGCAAGAACACATTTAGAAGGACATACGCCAAACTGCTAACTGTGAACATCTCTAACAAATGGATTGTGTCTGGGAGCAGAGGTTACATTCTACTTTTTTTTTAATTCCTTATATATTGATTGAATATTTTTTTACAATAAGCATTTTATATTTTTTAATCAGAAAAACCAGTGTAATATTTTACTTTAGTAAAAATATATCAAAGGTAGGTCCCTGAAAAAGTTCAATTTATCTCTCACATTAATGACTTTTAACCTGATAGTCGTATAACTTGTTCTTTCATTACAAATGAAAATTATGCAATTAATTAATGTATGCATTTGCAATACCCACAAACACTTTTTAAATTTCATTTTGGAATGACAAACACCTTAAATCCATATTTTGCTTGCTCTAAAATAATAGATCAATTTCAGGATCTTGTTTGATATAAGACTTTATACTGTTTCCAAGGTAACCAATCATATCTCTAGAAAGGTTAGCCAAGCTTGTACCTCCTTATTCATTTTGAATGCTCAGCTCTTTTCATTTCCTCATGAAAACCTTAAACTTTCTCACACACACACACACACACACACACACACACACACACACACACTCTTAGGATTTTACTTGCTTTCCATCAAGGACAAAAGGTACAACAAAACTAAATATATGCTTATTGATCTTTAAACTGTTTACTGCAGGCAGCTGTTTCATGATCTCTTCTGTCTTTATATATCGTAAATGATGACTGACGAACGTTAGGCGATTATTCATAGAGGAAGCATATTAATTTTTTATGAATTCCCAGGTAACTGCTCTTCAATTTATGACCTTTCTTCTTGTTTTGTTTTTCTCCTGCATAGATATTGAAACCCAAGAATATGCCAATAATGTATAGCAAAATAACATTAAATCTGTGGTTTAATTCTCTGTACCAGAATTATCCAATAGCCACATATGTAATTTTTAATTCCCTATCAGTCACATTGAAATAGCATAAAGAAATGGGTAAAATTAGTTTTTAAAAATATTTTATTTAACCCAAGTTATCTAAGATATTACCATTTCAACACATAATCAATATAAAGATTATTCATGAGATATTTTACATTCTATTTTTTTTTGGTACTAAATCTTCAAAATACAGTGTTCTTTTTACACGTACAGCACATCTCAATTTGGAGATGTTGCAAACCCTCAGTAGGCTTTTGTGGCTGAAGGCTGCCATATCAAACAGCAGAGATCGAGATGGTGGTTGTTTACTTCCTTAAAACTGCTGTTATTTTATTAATGAGATATTTAAAGATATAAGATATTTTGCGGGATTTTTTTTTCTTCCTGAAATTTGGCTCATAAACATGTCAAATTGTCTTCCTTAATGGAAAATATTTTATTTTCACTTTTCATCACTATTTATTTATCCTTTTGATGGATTTTTCTTGCCAGTAACTAGCCTTCTGAGGAAGCTACAATATGAACATTTCTTAGTTAGTATCTGTTAAAAGATAATTTTCAGCAAAAGGTAAAGGCATGACTTTCAGACAGATATAAAATGAACACATATTGAAAAAGTTAGTTTACTCATATGATATGAGGGAACCAGGCAAGTGTTATAACTGTTTCAAAGGAAAAGTCAGAAGAGTATGAATTTATATGGAGGTGATCAATAGTGAGATGAGTTGCCAATGGGAATATAACTTTTTCCCACAAAAGGGAAGTCAATTAAATCACTACCAGGTAGGACAGAACTCATATATCTATCACTTACCTACCACTTACAAAGAGTTACAAATTAGCTCAAAGACATGAGCAGGACTGGAATCTGATAACCCAAAAGGGTATACTGTACATAATGCAGAGTTATCCACTGAAACACAAAATGTTTTTTACATATCAAAATAATAAATCTTGATATGTTACTTTTGTTGACTATAATTTGTTGAAATATGGTTATAACGTATCATGAATATACAGAATATATCTCCTGTGACTAGAGCCTATCAGCATTTACTACATTTTATGTCTATTCACATTAAATTAGATTTATTAAATTATTCTTATTTGAACTTCTAAGCACATTAAAAGTTTGTATATCTATGTCTAATTTTCCATAGTAATAGAAATGGAAATGGGGTAATTTTTTAAAATTAAATTTGCTAATTACCTCCTCTTGACTTTAGGTTTACCATCTACTTCTGTAAAACCTTTTCTCACACCTGATAAGAGGTTGATATTTTAACTAAGCTGAGGTTGGCTTCCTCCACCTTTGGAACAACTTGCATTAATAAACTAAGAGTTGAGAGGGGGAAATAGCAAGGAAAAAAGAGAAAAAATGGTAGAGACCCAGAGAACCCACATTATAAAATATAATAACTAATAAGTACCTATATTTATGCCTTTGAATCTGATAATCCATTTAAAACCACCTAAGCATCAAGTCCCAGCTCTGCCCCCAAATTGTAAGCTTAGGCACGTTTGAAAGATTATGCTTCATTTTTCTCATTGATGACTCAAGGAGTGATATTAGATGTTTGTTAACCTCGCTTCCAGCAATATGATTCTTTGAAAGGAAGATCTCCAAAAGTGCATTCTCACCGGAGCACCTCCCCCCATAGGTACTAAAACAATGGGAAACAGAAGCAGGTCCCATCCTGAAACCAGTCTTCCAGCACTAGGTAAGTAGTTTGGGCTCTTTCCAAGCAGTCTCCCTGCCCTCCTGATGAAGGCATCCAACCCATGTTATAAGAGTTTGCAGGCTGTCACAAAGGAACAGGTGACCAAGCTTTTCGCACATTCTGGGGGCTTATCACTCTGTTTCCACTTCCACTGAAGAAGTTCCCACTTTTCTGGTTCACAAGGTAGACATTTAATAAAAATTTGCCTTCCCATGACTTAGAAAATAAAGCACAGTGATTTAGAGAAGAAAGCCATTTTCTTTTGCCAAGCAAGCAGAAATAGCAATAAAGTAAAACAAATGTGCCAATGCAGAGAGAAATGGCTGATGGCATCCTAATAGGACACATGGGAGTGTTTGGAAATTCCTTGTGGGACTGGGTGATAGAATGGAAGAGCAAGGGATGGGAAGTCAGGAGGCACAGGGGCTGCACCCAGCTCTGCCAATTTTTATTCATCCTTGGGGAGTCTCGTTCAGCTTATCCCAAGTGTGGTCATGTCTCTCTGATTGGATAAGGTTTAATTTTTAATTATTTTCCTTAAAAGTAAGACAAATAACAATGAACTGCATTAAAATAAACCAGCATATTTTTTTGGCATACATCAAACTTTGAGACCCCTTTGTAGAACCCAACTCACAAATTTGTACTGTACTGACATAGGAATACAGGGTCAAACTTCAGAGAGGAGGACAATCCCCTTCAGTTATTCCTTCAACCTGAGGACTAGGAATCTCCCCTCCATGTAAATTTGCAAAGGACTAGGTTCCTGAGGATGGTTCTGAATCTAATCTGTATCGCGTGTGGCCATGGTCAAGGCCTGTAGGTCAAAATGCAGGATGGTATGTGCAGCTGGACCATGACATTTAGAAAGCAGCTGCCCTGTACTTATATTTGGGGCTATCCATTGGGAGGCTTTCAAGATGACTATTTCCATGGAATGGTTTTATCAGCTATTTCTCTTTTCAACCCTCCCTATTATCTGTTATGACCATTATCCTAACAGAAGGAAGCGTTAAGGAGAAAATTGGCCTTAAGAGTCTTTTCTTCCATGCATATCATAGTTAATATTTTCAAGCACTAACTTTTTTGATAAAATATATTTTTGAAATATTGTATTTTGAAATTCAATTGACTTTCTTCAAAACTGTCAAGAAAACCAACTAAAAAGAGGGAAAATTCTTTTAGAAAAATGAAAAAAAGAGAATCTGATTAAAAAACTAAGGATTATGCACTGCTTGGGACAAGTAAAGTCAATAGGAAACAGACCCCTAACTTTCTAGGTACAGTAAGCTGCATTCACAGCCAGTACCTTCTGCTCCTACAGTGGGGTCAGGCCCAGAGGTCCAGCCTGCCTTTGGAGGCCTGGACTGTTAAACTATCACTGACACAGGTCTTCGATTTCCACCTCCCTCAGCTAACATTTTCCTTTCACTTGATTTACTGCAGATCAGAGAAGAAATGATCGTGTAATGGGTCCACACCATAAGTTTTATCTTTCTTTCCTCTTTTTTTTTTTATTTTTTTATTTTTATTTTTTTATTTTTTTTTTATTTTATTTTATTTTTTTTTTCTTGCGTTATGCGGGCCTCTCACTGTTGTGGCCTCTCCCATTTGCGGAGCACAGGCTCCGGACGCGCAGGCCCAGCGGCCATGGCTCACGGGCCCAGCCGCTCCGCGGCATGCGGGATCCTCCCGAAACGGGGCACGAACCCGCGTCTCCTGCATCGGCAGGCGGACCCTCAAGCACTGAGCCACCAGGGAAGCCCCACGGGCCCAGCCGCTCCGCGGCATGCGGGATCCTCCCGAAACGGGGCACGAACCCGCGTCTCCTGCATCGGCAGGCGGACCCTCAAGCACTGAGCCACCAGGGAAGCCCCTCTTTCTTTCCTCTTTTTAATGGGGTTGTCTATTTACAGAGATAGCACTTACTCATTTTAGAAAATGTAAACAATGCATCATCATGGATAAAGAAGAAAGTACAGATGCTCGTAATCTTACCTCCACTGATATTTCTTGAAAAAAATCCCATGCTACCTTTAGAGAGAGGTATGTAATTTGATGTGAATGGAATGATACTGAACATATTATTTTGCAAGCCTATATTGTTATTCAAAAATATACTGTGGAGATCTTTCCATGTCAATCTAGTCATGCGTCATCCTTTTCATGGCCATAAAATATTTCACTCCGTGGATACATCATCTAGCATTTATCTAATCAGCCACTTATTGATGAACATGATAGCAAGAGATAAAACTGAAATGAAGTCCAGAAATAAGACTGTAGGTCCATGGCAAGAGCCCAGAGACAAAGCTGCCCTCTGGCGCCAAGTGGAAATATGAGAAGATTAATGCCAAATCCAAGGCAGCAAATGATCAACTGAGGAGATGGAATATCCAGAGGTTCTGGCATTTTTAGATTCTTCTAAAATTATTGTATAATTGTCATGAACATGATACCGAAGCTCCAGTATGAACAGAGATTATTGGTGGGATTCAGAGTCTAGGAAGTAAACGTAGCTCAGCTAAAGGAATAGTCAGAGCTTTCAGATGAGATAAAGGCTTGGTACAAAGGTACAAAGGCAGTAAGACATACCTGTTTGGGTATACACACTAGTATAGGCTAGGATGTACAAGCTGATATACAGCCAGGAGACACAGGCAGGAGCTAATTCCAAACATCCAGGTGAGGGACCTAGGTACCACGGGATCTGAGGAAGAGGTAGGGAGTAGACCTCAGGGGACTGAGGACAGCATCTCTGAATCTGATGCATGAACACAGGACCACAGAACCCAGGAGGAGACCCAGGACAAGGATTATCATAACTTTGCCCTGGAAATCAGACAAGAGAGGGCCAATATGTGTGCTCTGGCTTTCAGGGGAAGCGAAATTCTGCCGGTGCTGCCAGTTTAAGAGAAAGCCAAGTTATCTGTGATGTCTTCACAGATTTCATAACAGACCAACACGTTGTAAAGAGGGTGAGCAGTTTTCTAGTGAATTGAAGGGATGCAGGCCGCCAAATCTCAGAAATCAGGCCAAAATACTTCGCTTAACAATCCTCCACTCTGAAAGGTGGGCTGAGACGTTGCCAAGCCGTCTAGCTTTATCCCATTCTACACTTCTGGCGGGCAACCAGCCAGCAGATCCTTAGCTTTATTCTAAACGTTTCTTTTATTCATTCATTCTTTCAATACATATTCATTGAGCACCTGCTGTGTGTCAGATACTCTGCTCTGGGCTGCAAACAAATAAAACACAGCCCTTGCTCATTTCAAAGAAGAGAAATTATACTGTGCCACATCTGCGAGAGTTGGTAGAGAAGTTTGGGTTAAAAGAGAAACTTGTTTTATGCAAAAAAAAAGACTAACATCACTTTACAAATCAATAGGAGACTTGGGGGTGGGGGGAGATAAGCATTCTGCTAATATTTCAACTAAGGCTTCTTATGTATTCAGTGGATTTAAGGAGCCAAGCTAGAGTCATATTCATATTCAGCAAATGTTTACTAATCACCTACTATATGCCAGGCATTGTTCCAGGCCCTGGGGATACAGTAGGAACAAGAGAGACATTGGAATTTATAGCCTGGTGGAAGGGGAAGAAAATAAATAAGAAAAATACCAGTGATAAGGGCTATGCAAAGAATTAAATTATAATGATGTGAGAGGCTGCTATAGACTCAGCAGTCAGAGATGGCTCTTTGAGGAATTTACGTTGAAGCTGAACTCTGAATGGCAAGATGGAGCCAGCCCTGGGACAGAGGATTCCAGCACCCATTAGTACAAGACCTCCAAGTCTGGAACATATGTGGTGAGCCTGCAAGAACAGCAAGAAAACGCTGTGACTGGAATAGAGGGGGCAAGGGGCAGGGTGGCAGGGGGAGAGGTTATTGTGAAGGCAGGGGCCTGTCATGCACATGACTCTGAAGCCTGTAGGACATCCAGGGCAGAGCTATGGACTAAGCAGGCAGCACCTCCAGTCACCTTCGTGCTCAAAACGAAAGTAGAAAGACTCTTGATCTGAGTACTTCTTACCCTATAACAATCATGATGGCACCACTAAGAAGAGTTTAAATTCCACTTTGTCAGAACCTGATTTTTTTTTTTTTTTTTTTTTTTTTTTC
>NW_006780143.1:456390-467306 GCF_000442215.2 Lipotes vexillifer
TCGGCAGGCGGACTCTCAGCCACTGCGCCACCAGGGAAGCCCAGAACCTGATTTTATAAATGCATTTCCTATATTTCCATACAGTAGGGTGGATCGGTTAGTCATTCATTTAACACAAAATTGTTGAGTGCCTACTAGGTGCCAGCCACAGACAGGTCTAGCTGGGGAGATAGATGACAAATAAATAAGGATACAAGTAACAAACAATAATACGGTATTGGATGGTGATACATGCTATGGAGAAGATAAAGCTGAGTAATGGGATGTCGCCCTGGGACTTTTAGATCAGATGTTCTGAGGAGTGACAGTTGAGCAGAGATGTGAATGACAAGAAGAGGCCAACCATGTGAAGACTGTGGGGTGCTGCGGGGAGCAGTCCAGCCAGAGGAGGGAACAGCAAGTGGGAGAAGGGCAGCCAGGAGCTTGCTGAGTCCAGAAGGGACTAGGAGGCCTGTGTGGCTGGGGCCCAGAGAGCAAGGGTAAGAGTGTCAGAGGTACAAGACCCTACTCAGAGGGCTCCTTAGGCAGCGGCTATTCTGTGCGTAATGGGAAGCCAAGGTAGTGTCTTAATACTTGCCTTTTGAAAAGATCACTCCCACTGCTGTGTAGAGCTTAGAGTGAAGGAATCCAAGAAAGGAAAACCCAGAGACCCATGTAGAGGCTGTGACCACAGTCCGTGCAAGATGTGATGTCCACATGGGCCAAGGCAGTGGCACTGGGGGAAGCGAGAGTAAGCAAATTCAGAATAGATATTGAAAGGAAGCCAGGCAGGGCGTAACAATGACAGGAGAGAGCAAGAGGAACCATGGGTGGCTCCTGAGTTTGGGTCCTGAGCTCCTGAGTAGATGATGGTGGCAGTAAGTGGTGGGGAAGACCTCGAGAGGTTGGCTTTAGGCAGCAGTGGGGATCAGGGGAGGGAGGTAGCAGTGTATGGGCTACATCTTGGATCACTCATATTTGTAATTTCTACCAGATGCCCAAGCAGGGATGTTGAGTTGGCAGTTAGATATTTGAGTGTGGGGTTCAGGAAGGAGTTCGGGGTTAGAGATATATGCAAGCGGTCCCAGCATTAAAACATTAAATTACGTGCACACTGGTCCTTCCTTCCTAGCACAGACGGGTAGGGGATGCTGAACACGTGCTGCTCGTTTCCTCATGCTCTTTCTTCTCTGGGAGAGTAAATGGTATTAGGAAACTACCTCTGCTTAAAAAAATAAAGAGAATCCAGACAGCCACATCGTTAACAACAAAAGAAAAGGAGCATTGTCAGAGTTCGATTTGATTTGAGGAAGCTTCTGAAATTCTGACAATCTTCCAGTGCATAATTTTATTAGATTTGGACCTTTTATTTCTTTCTGCTTTTATGAACTTACATTTCAGCTGCATCTTCATATGTAACTTCTGCCAAGAGGTGAAATAGTTTATGCATGTTTCTTTGAGAGAAATTTAATCATCTGTAAGATTCTTCAAGATATGAATTTACATTTAATATTCTCCACCAAGGAATACTAGTAATGTAAAGTATTTGGATCAGATTATTTCTGATAAAATATGAAGCTCTGAAGGGTGTTAATGAAAAACAGTAGCTAAATCACATGTAAAATGTTCTTATACCTTAAAATCACGTTCTGTGAAAATACATCTAGGCACATCTAGCTTAGAAAAATATAATGTATGGACAACGATGCTGCTATTCATTCCATAATGATAATTATAATGATCTTTGCTAGGTTTCTATGTAATTTAATTATTCACTTCAACACAATAATATTATTAAAGAATAAAGATGGTAATTATTAATATGTTCTGCCCTGGGGTGAGAGTAGGATGTTTAATTAATGAAGCACCCTTTCTCCTACCTGTGGATGACTCATTGATAAGATGTGTGCAATATAGCGGGCTGTTAGGTGTTTTCTCCTGCTAATGGATGATTCAAATCATTTTCTCAACCAGAGTGGAAAAGAAGTCACTGTCTGTAACCCAGAAATGATATTGGCAAAGAAGCTGAATAATCAGCAGAACAGCTTGGAATAGTGTGCGTTCTGAACGACTGACAAAATTCAGAGGAAATCTTCTTTAGGGCTTGATGTGAGGCTGAACCCACTTCAGGTTTTCTTGGAAGTGGCTTACTTCTTTGCCTAAGATGTTTCATATTTTTTAATGTTTCTAAAAGATAAAGTTCCCAAATGTATTATAAGAAGAGGTCTTTAGTAAAAGGCATTTTATTATAGTTTTCCTTCTTTAAAGACCATGGATCTTTTCAGACCTTCAGCATGAAGACGTAAAGTTGGAAAAGCTACCACAAATTTTATCCTGCTCCACAGCCTAGCCCAAATGTGGGTTTATAATTAATATTCATTATGATTAATCATAATAATTCTTTTTGACCTTAAATATGTCATTTTAAATGAAATTCATATGAAGTGGTTAAAGACAAAACCAAATAGTTTGGGAATAGATTAGATTCTGAAAGACACACTCTCACATATGCTTCACACACACAAAAGCATACATATCACAAGATAATTAATACATCCACATTTTTTAATTAAAAATGATCCAAAAAATTTAATGAATACTCCAAGTGTTTTATAAAAGACTAAAAATTTTTTGCTACATATGTAATCTGGCCCATAGAGCAATGAAAATGTTTCCTTATTATGGGATCTGACCATATAGGGGCCAAACTCCCAACTTGGGTATCAACAGCTCCTGCTCTGACAAGATCAATTAGGCAATGTGCCCATAAGGACCAAAATCATGAGTAAGCTACTAAAAAATCACTCAGCAATTGCTTGTTGGACAAAGCATAATGCTAGATACCGGTTAAGTAATTATGATGAAGTATGAATATATATTTAATAATTTATATAAATATAGGTATACATATGTAATTGGCCCTGCTTTAAAAGAGATTCCAATTTGTCAAGGGAGAAATAAATATTTAACTAAATACTAGTGATTTAAATGAGATGAAATCTCTCCAAACTCTTGTTTTGATAACATAATCTGTCAGAATCATAGGCTTATTATTCTTTAATGAATGTAAAGAGAAGTGAAAAATTCAAAAAGCTCCTTTTCTTGGTTGCTAAAATTTTACAAGTATTTATACCTTGTGAAAAATATTATCCAGCAACAAATTTATAGACAGGGAAACAGACATTCAAAGTTTCAGAAGTTAAAGGTTAGAATTCTCAGGATATAACAACCATCTCTAGAGTACAGGTGTCCTCAGTAACTCTTTTTATAAATAACAATTTCAAGGACAGGTTTTCAAGTAGCAGAAATCAGAAAAGAATAGCTGTAGTTACATAAGTCTCTACTTATGTGGAGAGTTTAATTGATATTCTTGTGAATGAGCCAGAGTTTAAGATTGATACTCTTGTGAATGTTCTCACGTTCAGAATTCTTTTTTTCATTTAATTTTTATCTTATATTGGAGTATAGTTGATTTATAATATTGTGTTAGTTTCAGGTATACAGCAAAGCGATTCAGTTATCCATATACCTATATCCATTCTTTTGCAGATTCTTTTCCCATATAGGTTATTACAGAATAATGAGTAGAATTCCCTGTGCTGTACAGTAGGTCCTTGTTGAATATCTGTTTTACATATAGTAGTGTGTATGTGTTAATCCCAAACTCCTAATTTATCCCTCCCCTCCACCTTTTCCCTTTATTAGCCATAAGCTTGTTTTTGTTTGGCGGTACGCGGGCCTCTCACTGTTGTGGCCTCTCCCGTTGCGGAGCACAGGCTCCGGACGCGCAGGCTCAGCGACAATGGCTCACGGGCCCAGCCGCTCCGCGGCATGTGGGATCTTTCCGGACCGGGGCACGAACCCGCGTCCCTCGCATCGGCAGGCGGACCCCCAACCACTGCGCCACCAGGGAAGCCCCATAAGCTTGTTTTTGAACAAATTCTTTTTTATGAAGCAAAATAGTGTCTGAATATCTGTGTCTGAAAGGGAAGTGGAAACATCTATCTTTTTCTGAGATTATTTTTAATGGAAGATGTTAATGGAAGAATTGGTATGTCAAGGCTAAACACTGTAATCTTATTTGTTAGCATTAAGAGAAAAGGGAAGCTTTAAGAAACTCAAACTTATACCGTAATATGGAACTAGAAAAGAGTAATCATGGAATATTACTTGTAGAGCAGAGAAATGTGATAGACTATTGCATTGGTAACGCCTGATAAACAGCACCTCTGGTATTTACACCCTTACATGGTCCCCTCACACTGATTCTAGGCTTGGCCATGTTGATTATGTTGGGTAATGGGACATTAACAAGCAAGATGCAAGCCGAGGCTTGATAAATGCAGCCTTGAATGGCAGGATCAGGGGAATTCACTGTATTTGGTTAACAAAAGGGAATTAGTGAAGGTTTCTAAACAAAGGACTGACAGGTTCAAAGTAGTGCTTCAAGAATATGAACTTGATTGTGGTGTGTAAACTAGAGTCACGTGGAGAAGCTTGGTTGGTGATCAGGGTAAGGAGAACAATTGAAAGATTATCATTATCTAAGTTAGCTTCCGCATTAGAATAGAAGAGCAGGGGCTTCCCTGGTGGCGCAGTGGTAGAGAGTCCGCCTGCCGATGCAGGGGACACGTGTTCGTCCCCGGTCCGCGAAGATCCCACATGCCGCGGAGCGGCTGGGCCCGTGAGCCATGACCGCTGAGCTCGCGCGTCCGGAGCCTGTGCTCCGCAATGGGAGAGGCCACAACAGTGAGAGGCCCGCCTACCGCAAAAAAAAAAAAAAAATAGAAGAGCAAACAATCAACACTGATATATTCTCTGTTTATTAAGAAAAGACAATTATGTCTCCTGCTTTGTTTTTTTTCCTCAGGATGGCTTTGGCAATTCTGGGTCTTTTATGGTTCCATATAAATTTTTGGATTATTTGTTCTAGTTCTGTGAAAAATGTCATGGGTATTTTGATAGGGCTCACATTAAATCTGTAGATTGCTTGGGTAGTATTGCCATTTTAACAATATTAATTCTTCCAATCCAAGAGCATGGGATAGCTTTCCACTTCTTTGAATCCTATTTAATTTCCTTTATTAATGTTTTTATAGTTCTGAGCGTATAAGTCTTTCACCTCCTTGGTCAGGTTTATTCCTAGGTATTTTATTTATTTATTTATTTTTGGTACTGTTTTAAAAGGTATTATTTATTTATTTATTTATTTTGGTAGTTCTTTTGCTTTTAATTTTAAACAGAACAGAAAAGCATCGAAGTTGAAAGGATTATAGGTTAATGCTTTTAGAGTGAAAATGAGAAAAAATTTTCTGAGTAGTGAGAGAGGAAAAAAATCATTTTTCCAGTTTTTTAATCTTCATTTTTAGTTGGACCAATGTATATACTATAAACTAATTAAGGGAACTTGCAGAACCATACTGACAGTGTTTTTTTTTTTAACATCTTTATTGGAGTATAATTGCTTTACATTGTTGTGTTAGTTTCTGCTTTATAACAGTGAATCAGCTATACATATACATATGTATCACTCATTCATATCCCCTCCCTCTTGAGCCTCCCTCCCATCCTCTCTATCCCACCCCTCTAGGTCTTCACAAAGCATAGAGCTGATCTCCCTGTGCTATGCAGCTGCTTCCCACTAGCTATCTATTTTACATTTGGTAGTGTATATATGTCAATGCCACTCTCTCACTTCATCCCAGCTTACCCTTCCCTCTACCCGTGTCCTCAAGTCCATTCTCTATGTCTGCATCTTAAAAGGTATTGTTTCAATGTAAGTTGGTGCCGTATGGAAAACAGTGTGGAGGTTCCTCAGAAAACTAAAAATAGAATTACCATATGATCCAGCAATCCCACTCCTGGGCATATACCTGGACCAAACTATAATTCAAAAAGATACATGCACCCCGATGTTCATAGCACCACTATTCGCAATAGCTAAGACATGGAAACAATCTAAATGTCCATCAACAGATGAATGGATAAAGAAGATGTGGTTCTATGGCTGAGTAATATTCCATTGTATATATATGTCACATCTTCTTTATCCATTCATCTGTCGATGGACTCTTCCATGTCCTGGTGATTGTAAATAGTGTTGCAATGTACATTGTGGTACATGTCTCTTTTTGAATTATGGTTTTCTCAGGGTATATGCCCAGTAGTGGGATTGCTGGGACGTGTGGTAATTCTATTTTTAGTTTTTGAGGAACCTTATGTGGAATCTAAAATACTGCACAAATGAACCTATCTACAAAACAGAAACAGACCCATTGTGTAGCACAGGGAACTATATTCAATAATATCCTGTGATAAACCATAATGGAAAAGAATATTAAAAAAAGAATGTCTATATGCATGCAACAATCACTTTGCTGTACAGCAGAGATTGGCTCTGCATTGTAAATCAACTATACTTCAATAAAAAAATTAAATTAAAAACAAAGTGAAAATATTAAAAAAAAAAAAAAAGAAAGGACAGCAAGAAGGGACTAAAGCACCATGGTGATGCAGTAGCTCTCTGGGACCACTAGGGGTGTACAGCTCTAGCCAAGTCCCTGAAGAATGTTCTCCAGGATAGATACGTCCTTTCATTGTCATGAGAACAAAAAAGAGAAGAGGACAAGCCCATGGTGTTTGTCTTTTGGTTTTATCTCCTTTCCTGGCATCCCATAAAGGCACACTCCAACTCATTCCCAAGACCTCCAGACATTTCTAACTATCCTGGATGGCTCACTTCCAACATAATGATCTAAATTTACATTTTCCTGATTTCCAGAATTCATAGCTCAAAAACCCTAAATTGCTCAAACTTTACAAATAAGGTAAGGAAATCATACTTCTCTTGTATAGAAAACCCTACAAAGAGTAGAGAAGTAACATATTTTTAATTGACACAGTAAAATCATGATGCATTCACACAACCAGGAAGCCAAGGCTGAGTGTCAAGTTACAGGTAGGAAGGTGGGGCAGTCGGCAGAAAAAGGCATTGAATGCTTTGTATGTATCATTTGACCTCTGGAAGTTACATAAAGAAGTTCTCCCAAGAGACCAGCAGATTCATTCTATGTATCTGGGGGAAGTGAGTCATTATAAAGATTTCAGATAAACTCCTAAGAGGGACAGGCCAACAGTGGGGTGAGCCAACCTCCTCAGGTTGAACAGAATTTTGTAAACCAGTCAAAGTGGAGAGGTGAAGGCAAGGTGAGCCTGGGACCAAGGGACTAACCAGCTAGAAGTCTGGCCTACAATAGAATACATACTGGTCCTAATTAGTGTCCAAAATTACGGCAGATGGAGGCTTGTATTGAGGAAGATGTTGGAGAAAGTCACCTCCATTCGTAGAAGCATGTCCTTGGGAACTCACATAAGGGACTCTCCTAAGTGGACTTGGAATCAGATTAGAGTCATCCTCCCTCAAAGGACAGCAGCTGCCTGCTTCAGAAGCTAAATAAGTAAGGACTCACCACAGAGTGGGCCCGGAGTGTCTGTTGGGTACTGAGGATCAGTTTTCAAAGCATCATTGTGTGGAAGTCAGATAGGTATCCCTTTTGGATAATTCATGGGGAGTGAGGAGAGAAGAGCCCCCAGAAATATGTATCAACATTTTCGTTATTCAAAGTTTGTGGAGTAATTTATACTGGGTTGAGGCCAGTGCTGATTGCTGGGGGGAAGAGGACAGGGCTGTTAATCAGTGTCATTCTTCCAAATCAGGTGAGCAACCCCAGGGTGACGGAAGAGGCAGTGGGCAGTTAGGGTTACAGGCTGATCAGTTGATTACCCCCAACTCTCCCGTCCTCCCACGACACCCGCTCCTAGCAATCCCAGGACCAATTTATTCCAATCATCTGCTTTTCTCGGCTTCTGCTCCCAGGCTGCAAATGATGCTGGAGAAATCAGTTACCTGGGCCAGTTGGCACCAGGACAACCTCAGTTGGGCCCTCCATACTACTCTGCAGTCCTTTCACGTGTCCTAACCACTTTCTATTTACAGTGCCCGAAGCAGCTGTTCCAAAGCCTTTCATTCTCCTCAAACAGCCTATATCTCTTCCCTCTCCTCATTCTCAACTACTGTCTCGCTCCTACCTCAGTGAGGAAACAGAGAGCATCGCCTCTGCACCCCTGGTCCCTAATGTAGTATCCCAAACACAGTAGGAGTGCAATAAATGAATGAGTGAATTCATGAACGAATGGTAATTGGTAGATGTCAGTTTCGCTCCCTTCCTCACCTGGTATCGGGACCTATCCTTGCTTCCTTCATGCCTACTTGAGAGAGAGAATTCTCTTTCTGCTTTTTCAAGGCCAGGCCCTCCACCGAGGCTCCCAGTTCCACCTGCCCACATCTTTCCCAGGATTAGGCTCCATCATTGACGTCCTCCACCTTCTGTATCTCTTTTCATCCTCTACATTTCAGCCCACACATGTACTTAAGTCTCTGGTTCAGTCTCATCCACCTACTATGTGCTGCATACCTACTGCCTGCGAGGCACTGCCCTTAGCACTAGAAAGATATTAGTGGGGAAGAAAACAGAAAAAAAATATCCTGCCCTTTAATGGATGGAAGGCAGATCATGTATTAATTAAGGAAACAAACAAGTTAAAAATAGATGTGTATAAATGCCTTGGGGAAATATATGCAGGAATGGGGCATTGAGTACTAGGGAGGGAATGGGGATGCTCCTTTAAATGGAGCTGTCAGGAATGGGTGACACCAAGCCAAGATCTAAAGGCAGGGAAGGAGTAAGCCATGTGGAAGCTCTGCATTCCATTCAAAGCAGAGGGCAAGCCAGGTGAAGGTCCTGCAGCAGGGTGGGAGCGTCCTTAGTGTAAATTGGGATCAACACGAGAAACTGTGATTGGAGCAGCATAGGGAGGGGACTGGAGTGGGATATGAGGCCAGGGGTCCAGGTCCTGAGGGCCTTGGGGGGAATTGTGGGTCAGGACTCTGGCTTTTACTCTGGATGAACTGGGAAGCTCATAGGAAGGTTTTGAGTAAAGGGATGACGTGAGTTGACGTATTTAAAGGATCCCTCTGGCTGCTGTGTTGCGAATTCAGGCGGCAGAGGTAGAAACAGGAAGCCTGGGCAAGTTCACCCAGGACCGCCATACCCTCCATCTTCATTCACTCCCATCTGTTTTAGGCTCCCACTGGTCTTCTGAAAATACCCTTGGCTAAGGTCACAAATGACCTAAGTACCAAGTGCCAGGCCCTGGAGGTTCTGCTAAGTGTCTGTGTGCTCGTTTATGAAAGCTCAGGGCCGAAGCAAGCCCAACTGTGCCCTTAACTATTACAAGTACTGAAGAGTCAGAAGACCCCTCCTGGCTGGTGTAGTGGAATCACGACAGCCATTGAGGCCTGACTTTCCCTTTCCTATCTCCTTAGAAAAGTGTTTGCAGACTGAAATGCTACGAAGGCTGACAGGTGATGGGAACAGAATGACCCCTCCAAGATGGCAAACTTCTCACCTCCCCACAATAAGTGTCACATAGGCAAGTGGTTCAGAGCTGCCAGACATTCTAAGTTTCCCAAAGAATCCTGAAAACTGAAGTTTTGTGTCAGTTGTCAACATTTTTAAATCTTGGTAATGAACTTAAATTTTGAAAAACATTTTATGGACCAAACAAAATGTATCTGTAAGTCATATGCAGCCAGCAAGGCACCAGTTTGCGAAGCTTCTTAGAGGAATTGCTGAGCTGAGTGTCATGAGGGAGCCTGGCACTCTAACTGCTGAGTCAGTGCCAACTGTAAGGTCATTCACTGTTTCCCCAGTTTGCAGCCTTAAACTCCTGCATGCAACTCTAGTTTTTGCCATTTCCCTTATTCAGATCTTGTTTTCTCTTGAGTTCCTGGCAGCCCCTTGCCTGCTGGACAACCTTGCATGTTGCATCACACACCAACCTTGTTTCTGCTGCTTGCTCCCTGGCTGTGACCACACCCTGCTCTGTTCTGCTTGCCCCATCTGCCACCAGACACATCAGAATCTTTCCTGGTTCTCTCTGCAGCAACTCACACCCTCAGCCACCATTTAGGTCTATTCCACTTTTCTGGAGCTGACTGGTCTAGATTCAAAGCCCTGCTCTCTAGCTTACAAGCTCTAGAAGCTTGAGAATGTCATGTAACCTCTGTATGCCTCCATCTTCTAATTCACAAATTGAGAAGTGCCCATCTCACTGGATCTTTGAGGAATGTACCTGGTCAATGATATCTTTTAAAAACCTAATATGCTGTTTTGCAGGAAGTAACTAAAACAAGCAAACAAAACGTCTCTCCCTTTCTCTCTCAACCCCACCATTCTTTTCCCAAACTCTTTTGAGTCTCCTTTCCACACCTTAAATACTGGTGCTGCCCCCAGAGTTCTGCTTCCTCATCTCAACCTATATGCATCAAGACTGGTTCTTTACACTTCTTTGACTTCAAAGAATATCTATATGCCAGTGACTTCCAAATATAACAAGGCTAACCTGAGCCTCTTTCTTAAGCTTTAAGCCCATTTTTCTCCTGATCTCTTGAACACTTGGGTGCCCTCGCACATCTCAAAGTCAACATAGGTGAAACTAAGGCCTTTGTCTTCTTCTCAGTCTTCTACCTTATTCACACCACTCCTCCTTTCTCTCCTCAGTATTACTAAGGTAGTAACAGTAGCTGCTGAAAGAGAGAAATCTCAAAATCTTCATGCCTTGCTACAGTAAAATTGGATTGCTTGCTCCCAGCCCAATGTATATAATGGTCCAGTGCAGCCCTGCGGGGGGGGGGGGGGGGGCGGCTCCCCCCCTGCCAATGCAGGGGACATGGGTTCATGCCCCGGTGCGGGAAGATGCCATGGAGCGGCTGGGCCCGTGAGCCATGGCCGCTGAGCCTGTGCGTCCGGAGCCTGTGCTCTGCAAGGGGAGAGGCCACAACAGTAAGAGGCCTGCGTACTGCAAAAAAAAAAAAA